>NW_027070353.1:50000-204299 GCF_002906115.3 Quercus suber
TCCTATTTGGTTTCAAATATTTTTTAAAAAGAGAGGAAATCTATAACAAGCAGCATAAATAATTACAAGCTAAAAATAAAAATTCATATTATTAAGAAGTCCTGTAAACAAATAGGAATTGGTTATCCTAGTAACACTATTCTATGCCTTCCAAAGAGACTTTCAAATGAAGTTTATTATCCATTGAACCCACGAATGACCAAAACTTTTAACAATCAATCAATGAATTAAAAGCGATAACCTGAAAGCTCATTTCAAATTGCAATTATCATCTGATGGCTACCAAACTTACATTAAGCATTCAAATCAGTCATGTTTTCCCCAAGATAGTTTGCATAGATTTTATATTTTGAAACTTCAAAGTTTAACAAAATTTTATATACAGTTTATTATATTATAATATTATTATATAAATATATAACTTAAATGAAAAAAAGATTTTATGATTTTTTTAATCAATGAATCAGAACTTACTCTTGTTATGCCAAAGCCTAAAGACCCATAATCCCTAAGATGATGTTGTATGTTGAAGGGCAATAAACTATGAGGAAATCAATTTCCTTGTTGACCTGTGCTGGGTAAGTTCCTGCGATTACAGTTAGAGTGACAATGCCTCTAGGGATGATTCTATCCCCTGTGAAGCTTACTATAGACGAGGTGAAAGGCCTGATCCTTTTCTTGTCCAGCTTCATCTGCTGAAACGCAGGCAAGTAGACGATATTTGCTGAGCTTTTGTTGTCAATAAGCACCCAGTGGATGTTGAATTCTTTTATTCTGAGCATAATTACTAGCGGATCATCATGGGGTTCTCTGATACCGCAACTATCTCTCTCTAAGAAGACAATATCGGGTTTGTCATTCTTTGGCATCTTCATTGGAGGGAACTGTGAATGGACGTTGTTTACTTTTCTCCCCTGTGCTTTTTCAGAGACTTCAGTACTCCACCTGCTGTTAGTCCTCCCGAGATCATCTTTATTTCTCCTACAGGAAGTTTGCTATCCCTTACCTCCGGAGTTCTGTCCTAGTCGTCATTCAGTTGGTATCTGTGGGGCTCCGTCTTTCTGACGTACTTCTGTAACTTCCCTTGTCGAATTAAAGTTTCCACCTCATTTTTCAAATGCCTATATCATTAGTGCGATGCTCGTGATCCTGATGGAACCTACAGTATTTATTCTTGTCTCTCCTTTCTATTAGAGTGCTAATTGGCTTCGGCCATTGTAGGGAGGGATCATCTCTTATCTGCATAAGGATCTGCTCAATTGGCATTATTAGAGGAGTGAAGTTAGTGAATCTGGATTTCCTGTCTGGAAGTTCCTTCTTTTTCCCTGTGGTCTGCCCAACACTTCGTGTCTCCTTCTTCTTGTCGCAATTACTGCTTGTTCCTTCATCTCTCTTCCTTTTTCCTTTCATTTCCTTTGCAAGCACCGCATCTTTTGCATTCATGTACTTCTGGGCTTTACAAAGCAACTCCACTACTGTTTTTGGCAAACTTTTAGTGATTGAGAAGAAGAAACCTCCTGGCAGTAACCCTGCTTGGAAGGTCGTTAAGATGACTTGATCTTCAACTTCGTCTACCTACAGTAACTTCTTATTGAATCGAGTGATGTACTGCCTTAGTGATTCTCCTTTTGCTTGCTAAATGTTGAGAAGATGGCTAGTTGGCTTTTGGTGCCTTTGCCCCCAATGAAATGACAAACAAACCCTTGCTAAGTTATTCGAAGTTTGCAATGATGCCTGGGATATCTTGCTGAACCATACTCTAGCTGCTCCCTTTAGTGTTGTTGGGAATGCCCTACACATCACTTCATTTGGGGTCATTTGCAATAGCATAGCGTCTTGAATGATTCGATGTGATCCAAGGGATCTTTGGAATCGTCATATGACTCCAATTGTGGGAGACGGACTTCTGGTGGAAGGGGAAGGTTCAGAATTTCAGTGGTGAAGGGTGAGTTCGTCCTTCAAATCATCCATCCAGACTCTCTCCGGCTTTGTCCTTCATAGCACTTTTTAGTTCGTCCACCTCCTTCCTCATGTTGTGAAGCTCATTCTCCACTCTAGTGGAATCTTCTCCTGAAGTTCTATCTCGCTTATTGGCTTGAGAATTTGATTCTTATTCATTTTGGTTTTCACCTATTCGCCGACATTCTGCATTTTGAGACTCCATTGTTTTTCGCAGTTCTTCATTCTGGCGAGTCCACTCTTCCACATTAGCCAAAAAGGCCTGGATTTTTGTTGTTGCACAACATCTGCCTAGGTCCAGTTTCTGCTTCCATCTCGTACTTCGAGGAATGCTTTTGTCATTAGGAAAGATGGCTTGAATGATTAGCAATTCCCACAAACTGCGTTAAACTGATGATGCAAAAAATCAACAGTTAAGCTCCTCGTCATAGCAAATGTACATGCTGTGAATGGGTTCATCTCTGTAAATGAGAATCCTGCAAAATGAACTGAGGGGAAGAGTAACACGCCGGTGTGGCATCAGCCAAACCACCTTCGATGCTTAAGTCAGTAAGGGAGAAAGATTCTAGAGAAAAAATGAGTTCAAAGTGATTTCATAGAGTATTTGTGTGTACCTTTGGCTTATGTTATCTTCTCTTCTATAGTTGTATGCCTTATTAATGGACAATGATGTGCTGCATTTATGCTCAACAGCTAGTGCGTTATAGAATCTTTGTCTGGAGGCCACAGCTCATTCTGTGACCGTTGGTCCATCAGTTACGTTTTGTCATCAATGGTCATAATAAATGCGTAACGTCTTCTCTGAGTGAATGATGATCTTCATATAATGACGACAATAAATTTCTAGTTCGTCAATCCCCAAATTTCAAATTCAAGCAAAATTATCAAGCTTTACACTCAACAAGAAAACACAGTTATTAAACTAATCAAAACTAAAATAAAATTAGATCCAAGGGTAAAAAGAGAGAGAAACCAAGATGAGAGAAGCTCATATACACTTACTACAGTTACCACGGATCTATAGTAAGGAAAGGAAAAAAATTCAATCAAAGTAAGGGATAATCTTTAGTGCTATAAATGAAACATAAGGATGCTCTTTGACAAAGAAAACAAGAAAGGAAAGAACAAAACCATATATCGGACATCAAATTTTGAACTACTCAGATTTTTTTTTTTTTTTTTTTTNTTTTTTTTATTTTAGTTCTTACATTTTATTTTTATCACTTTTAGTCTCTAAATCAATTAATGCCCTTCATTTAAGTCCTTGAAACATCATTCCGTCACCAAACTAATGGAAAAACTGACGGATGAATAAAATAATAATTTTTTTCCACGTTGGACAATAAAATAATAATTTTTTTCCATCACAAGTACGTGTTGGTCTTTTCTTTGTGTTTTTGCTAGCCTTTGCAATCGAGGTGTTTTCCATCTTACCCGATGTTAAGCCTACAAGCATGAATCCATGCTGGCGCCTTGACTCAAACCATCATATATACTTGTTGCATGGTTTTGCTTACTTAGTCATGCTCTCTGTCATGTCCTTCAACCTTGGAATCTTCATAGCCGCCTAGCTTCCATTTCTAACAGCCAACAGGTACCCAAAATATACAAAAGCATAAACCAAATTATTCACCAACAAGCACATCCAATATTTTCAATCCTCATAAAATCCTATACCTGGAAAACAACAAACACACAGTGAACAAAAAATAGGGGACCATTATGAGACGGCCTCACATTCCGAAGTGCCTGCCAAACTGCACTATTACATTTGAAACCACTTCCAAATGCTATATGCCACACACGATTGACCTTGCGCATCCTCCCTTAGCCTCTATATAGGCCAACTCATACCAAATGGAGCTTGACGAAGTATTCCCAAATCGGTGAAGAGTCATCCTAGAAGCCTCCACATGAATTGGCAACAACTGAAGACTCTTCTCCGGCACGTACGTGTCATCGCCGAGGCCCGAGCGCTCGAGGATCTTGCACTGAAACTCCAACGACGAGTCATTGAAGTCGCTGATGAGGCGAGAGTGTTCCATGAAGGAATGAAACGAAGCCTGGAGATGATCGGGCCTAAAACAACACTCACTTTCTGTCATTCACTAAGAAAAGTGGGACATTTCTTGTTTTGGTGTTCTTTGGACTCTTTCAGGAAAGGACCATTTGAAGATGGCAGTTGCAAAGATTGATGCTCATCACCTAATATACTTTTGGTTGAGAAGTCAGTTTCTAGATATGCTCAAGAGTACCTTCTTGCAAAAGACATATCACTTGTTCTGAATATTAAGAGCCCACTTTTAGAGCGTATCGCACGTTGCACTGGTGCAAAAATAGTCCCTTCAATTGATCACTTTGTTACGCCAAAACTGGGGTATTGTGGCTCATTTCATGCGGAGAAATTCCTTAAAGCAGATGGCAGTGCTGGTCGTCGTGGGAAGAAATTGACAAAGACACTGATGTTTTTCGAGGGTTGTCCAAAGCCTTTTGGTTGTATTGTAAGTCCTGAACAATAAACATGTCCACACATAAAATATGTATTATTAAGTTTATTCTGTATCAATATGGTTTACAAGTCTATGTCATTGGCTTAATGGTGTTTTGATTTTGAGGCCATGTGCTTGGTGTCTGGACTGACAGTTTTCTAGTTTCATCAAACATAACATATCCCTATTTTTTGTTCATGTGTGTGTGTGTTGTTTTCCAGATATAGGATTTTATGAGGATTGAAAATATTGGGATGTGCTTGTTGGTGAATAATTTGGTTTATGCTTTTGTATATTTCGGGTACCTGTTAGAAATGGAAGCCAGGGCGGCTATGAAGATTCAAGGTTGAAGGACATGACAGAATGCGTGACTAAGTAAGCAAAACCCATACGACAAGTATATATGATGGTTTGAGTCAAGGCGCCCAGCATGGGATTCGTGCTTGTAGGCTTGACATCGAGCAAGATGGACAACACTCCATTGCAAAGGCTAGCAAAAACACGAAGAAAATAGCTAGCACGTACTTGGTGATGAAAAAAATTATTATTTTATTGTCTAACGTGGAAAAACAATTATTATTTTATTCATCAGTTAGTTTTCCTTAGTTTGGTGACGGAATTGTGTTTCAAAGACTTAAATGAAGGGCGTTAATTGGTTTAATGACTAAAAGTGGTAAAAATAAAATGTAGGGACTAAAATGAAAAAAAGTTAAAATGTAAGGACTAAAAGTGCATTTACGCCTTTTTTTTTTTTTAAATGTTTGTTTGCTTTTCTTTTTAAAGGGATTATTTTGTTAATTAAATGAAATAACTAAAAATTTACTAAACTTTTATTTAAAATGAATTCATAAAAAACCAACTACTATTTTTACATTAATAATTTTATAATATACTTTATGAGATCAACAACTACACTTTACCATCAAAAAAAAAAAAACTACACTTTTATGTTTTTTTTTAATCAACAATTACAATTTATGTCATAAAAAAAAAAAAAATAAAGACTTCTATACAAGCTTTCAAGATGGATGGTTGAGTCCAACTTTTTTATAGTGATGGCCGGCTATGCCACCAATTATTTTAATTTGTTTTAAGGATGATATTGTAATGTTAATATTAATATGTTTAGTTACATATTTTTTTTATAAAAAGTTGAAAACTCACTAAAATTTTTTTATAAAAAATTTATTATATATTATAACAAGATATATTATTAGTCATAAAATTATTATATATTTATTATTTTTATAATTATTAATTAAATATTTATGATATCACCAGTTTGACCACCGGTTGAACCACAAAACTGGTAACACTCCCTTTTTCGATTCTTTGACCATATCGATTTTTAAAATCATGGACACTATTATAAAACCGAAGCCGTTTATCATTCTAATTTTCAAAACTTATTATAAATCGAAAATTATACTTTTGTTGTGAACCTCTCAAATCGCGGTCAAACCACGCTAATTTTCTAAATCGAAAGCGGGTTTTCTAGCTTCTTCTTCCTAGAAAATTTAACAATAAAAATGGCAAAAGTAGTTTAGGTCTTCATAAAGAGCAACTACATGTTCACTAGATTTGTTCTTTAGCTCAGAAAAGAAAGAGTGAGGAGGGGAGAGAAAGAGGTAGAGTCAGTGAAGGCTAAAGCTATGAAAGAGAGATAATTTGTTGCTTTACTCTGTGTTTGAGAAATTGGGAAGATGACGAGAGTTAGTAGAGACTGAAAGGTGAGGAGAGAAGGAGAGGAAGATTGAGAAGTATATGTTGGATGTAATTTACCATTTGATCTATAAACTCATATTTTATGCATTATTTTAAACTACAAAAACTTGAATCTAGACAATTGATTAATGAGATGGCTATTAATCTTTGATCACCTTGAAATTTTGTAAGCATGAGAATAATATAAAGATAATGTAATATAACGGTATATTTGTCAAAATTCACATCGAATTAAGAAATATAGGATTCGGTTCTAGTTACACCTAATGTAACTCAAAAAAATATTACACACCCAATAACTTATTATTGAATCCATATTTTGAAAATCCAACTGTTGGATTACATGTTCTATATGATCTTAACATGCATGCCAATTTTCACGTAATCGGATGTAATTTACCATTTGATCTACAAACTCATATTTTATGCATTATTTTAAAACTACGAAAACTTGAATCCAAACAATTGATTGATGACATGGGAATTAATTTTGATCACCTTGAATTTTGTAATCATGAAAAATATATGAGATAATGTAATCTAACGCTAGATTTGTCAAAATTCACAATGAATTAAGAAATATATGGTTGGGTTCAAGTTACACCTGATGTAACTCTACAAAATATTACATCACCCAATAATTATTATTAGATATATATTTTAAAATCCAACCGTTGGATTACATGTTCTATATGTTCTTATATGCATGCTCATTTTCATATCAATCAGATGTAATTTATCATTTGATCTTAAACTCATCTTTTAGGCGTTATTTTAAACTACAAAAATTGAATTTAGACAATTAATTGATGACATACTTATTAATCTTTGATCACCTTGAAATTTTGTAAGCATGAAAAATATACGAAGATAGTGTAATCTAACGGTAGATTTGTCAAAATTCACATCGAATTAAGAAATATAGGATTGGGTTCAAGTTACACATGAATAACTCAAAAAAATATTACACACCCAATATTTATTATTGAATGTATATTTTGAAAATCCACCGTTGGATTATATGCTCATATGCTCTTCACATGCATACCAATTTTCACGTCAATCGGATGTAATTTACCATTTGATCTACAAACTCATATTTTATACATTATTTTAAACTACTAAAACTTGAATCTAAACAATTGATTGATGACAGGTGGGAATGTTAATCTTTGATCACTTGAAATTTTTTAATCATAAAGATATATATATGAAAATAATGTAATCTAATAGTAGATTTGTCAAATTTCACAATGAATTAGAAATATAAGGTTGGTTCAAGTTACACTTGATGTAACTCAAAAAAAATGTTACACCACCCAACAACTTATTATTGAATTCATATTTTGAAAATCCAACCGTTGGATTACATTTATATATGTTCTTAACATGCATGCCATTTTTATGCCAATCAGATGTAATTAACCATTTAATCTATAAACTCATATTTTATGCATTATTTTAAGGCGAAAAGTACATTTTCGTCCCTACATTTTCACGCGATTTCTATTTTGGTCCTTAAATTTTTTTTTTACCGCTTTTAGTCCCTATCCTGAAAAACGCGTCTCGTTTTTGTCCCTGCCGTTACATTAGAAACGGAAATTGCACAGGTGGCAAACGGAAGATGACGTGGCCATTAAAATAATAATAAAAAATATTATTTGACATTAAAAAATGCCACGTCAGCACCTAAATTAAAAAAAATTAATTTATTAATTTTAACTAAAGAAAAAAAAAATTAAAAACTAAAAAAAATTTAAAACAGAAAATGAGAAAACAACAAACCAAATTTACATACTTTTCTTTTCGTTAATTTTTTGGAAGAACATGTTCATGTTCTTTGTGATCTTCCCAGAACATGATTTTACATGTTCTTTGGAAGAACTTGTTTTATTTTCTTTTCTGTGTCTTTCTTATATTTTCTTTACAACCAAACACACTAAAATTCAAACACAAACTCAGATTTAAGAACACAAACCCAGAAATTAAAAAAAAAAAACCCAACCAAACCCTTCACTCTATCCATCACTCTCTCTCTCTCTCACACACACACACACAGAGCTTCTGAAAATGGCTTCCAGTTCCTTTGTCTTTCTCACTGCCACATTTCTTATCCTGTGCACCCTCACCAAAGCCACGAAACCAGGCCGCCGAGACTCGATTGATGAGGACGATGACGAGATGAGGCCGAGGAGTCGTTTCGTGGTCGGGATGGCGTCGTTGCTCCATACCCAGACACCCATGGCCAGAGACTCCAAGCTCCATGGCCGAAGAAGCCGAGACTCCATAGGCCCATGGCCAAAGACTCCAAGCTCCATGGCCGAAGAAGCCGAGACTCCATAGCCCATGGCCGAAGACTCCAAGCTCTACCTCTCATGACCACGAGCCGCCGAGACTCGATTGATGAGGACGATGACGAGATGAGGTGGTCGAGAGTCGTTTCGTGGTCGGGGATGGCGTCGTTGCTCCATACCCAGAGACCCATGGCCGGAGACAGCAAGCTCCAAACCCAGATCTGCTCCTAACCCAGATTTGCTTCTGATAAGAACATAAAAAAGGAAAGAAAAAAAAAACCATTTAGATCTGGGTTGGTGTTTGTGTACAATTGATTTTTGTGGAAGAATTTGTGTACAAATTTTGGATATTTTGGGTTTCTATTCTTTTGTTTGGGATTGAATGTTCTGGGTTTGTTGTTCTTGTTGGGTTTTTTTTTTTTTAATTTCTGGGGTTGTGTTCTTAAATTTGAGTTTGTGTTTTGATTTTAGTGTGTTTGGTTGTAAAGAAAATACAAGAAGACAAGAAAAGAAAATAAAACAAGTTCTTCCAAAGAACAGTAAAATGTTTTTTTAATTTTTTTCTTTAGTTAAAATTAATAAATTAATTTTTTATTTTTTTTTTTTTTTTTTTTTGGGTAGGGTTTAGAAAGCTAATATCAAAACTTCCTTACTAGATATTCGAGGTGAATCTGGTCATAAGATCTATCAATAGCAGTAATGTGCATGCAAGGAGAAGTCGACCATGGCTGGGCTTTGTTGACAGTGAGAAAGAAACTGAGATAAGTGAGAGCCTTATTTAAAGTATGTGATGTCATATGCATATGATGTTTGAGTTGTCTTGAATATTATTACCAATGCTTAGCTGAATGTAAATCACCTTGTTTTGAACATTGAACACAAAAACACATTTTATAATTCTACTGGAGAAGGCAAAACCCAAATACAACAACAAGATTTTGCCAAGTGGTTCAAAGAACATGTAAGACATATTGAATTTTATCACACACTATATATTATTAAACATTTATAAAGTTTGGTCATTGCTTATTGCTAATTAATGTCACATGTTGTATGTCATTATAGATGAGTAGATTGAAAGTTAATGAGTCATCAAAACCAACAAAACTGAGAGAGAGAGCGTGAAGACTCAAGCAATTGAAGACTGAAGAGTTTTCACGAGTAGCTCACGACTTAGCATCCCGCGAAGCAACTCATGTGTCTTGCACATGCTGGAATGCGAAGAGTCAAGCTAGATAGAGACAGCTGTGTCTCGCGAGTATCTCGTGGGTAAGGCCTTCCTACGAGACACCCGCAAGACATTCTGTTCTACTCTTTTATTTTCCATTTTACTGTTGTGTTGCCTTAATTATGGATTAGAGTAGTTTGTTTGTTTATTCGCTCACTTTTACACTATTCCGCACTTAGCATTAAGTTAGTGTAAAATCAATCGAGCCATAACTTTTTATTGGGGGTCCAAACAAAAACAATTATGAGTGAAAGAGTGCTTAGTTTGTATGGTCAATGGTGTAAGGTTCCATACAAAGGACCTAGACAATCATCGTGTAACCCAAAATAGCAGTGTATTTACCAAAAGGGATCATAAGGGAGAAATACATGACTTCTATGGTCATGTGTGCAAGATTTGGGAATTAGAATATATGTTTCACCATAAAGTTTTTTTTTTCCTAGTGTGAATGGTACAATATTGGTACCAATGGTCAAAGGAGAATGATAAGAATCGATGCACACTACACAAGCATTGATGTCACAAGTTGATGATATCAAAATGACCCTTTTATGCTACCTAGTCAATCAAAACAAGTTTTCTACCTTCATGATACCAAATTGGGTGAACCTTGGCAAGTTGTGCAATGCATCTAATATGGGGGAGTGTTTGATGTCCTGGAAGTCGGGGATGGAGAATCCAATGATAATACAGAAGCTAATGACGTATTTCAACAAGAAGAGATTATTGATGTTGTCCTTATCAATATTGAAGATAATATTCAGTATTATATAGGTGATGTTGAAGTTGAGGTTGTTAGTTTTTAGACCCCTTAAAACACAGTTGGATTAACCTAGTTAACAAGCCAAGTTATTACTTAGTCCAAATTCCAGATCTAGGTTAACACAATTATATAATCATATTAATGTAAAGTGCGGAATATAAAGAACACAAAGATATGATGACCCAGGAAAACCAAATCGGTAAAAAACCTGGGGAGGATTTAGCCTAGCTATCCTCAAGGTAAAAATGAATCTACTATGAAATAATCAAAGTTTTACAATAGCAACTTAGGCCACTAACATCCTATTGCTACCTCATGTAGAAAACTTACTGACATGACCACGTGCAAACTCCGAAACCACAGACTCCTTCTTTCTTGGATTCTCTAGCAAGTACAAGCACTTTTGCTTGTGTATCTTTAAGCTCTTATTATAGCAACTGAATGATCATCAAGCACTCAATGAAATCTCCTTCTTGATAATCCTAAGTATGCATGAAAGCAACCACCTCTCAGATCTCATAAGAGATTCACACACACAGCAAGTAGAGCAACCTCAAAAACGTGGCTAGGGTTTCCCTTTTATACCTAGGGCAAAACATAAAACCCTACATGTCATATGGGCTCAGGGCTAAGTTGGAAATTCTGCAGAAAAAACATTCTGCTCGACTTTCGATCTGTCAAGCTAATTCTCTATCAATCGAACCAGACCGAATTGCACAATGAATTCTACAGCAGCTCGATTCCAACTTTACATAAAACACATACTTTGAGCAAGTCTAAAACAAGACTAAAAACCTGTTTTGATCATGGTTTGCCAACAATACAAATTAGAGTTCTAATACATTAGTTCTTAAGTACTTAGAACCTAATAAACTCCCCCTTTGGCACTCTGTAACAAAACACAAACACAATGCTCAAAGTCATAAGTAAAAGCCCTTTACAAAAATAATGCTTATTACAAAATAATCCAACCTAACTACTATCCATTAGTTGCAAGTGTAGACAGTAGTACGACTGAATCAACCTGTATATTTCCTAAAATACTCAAAAAAACACATAAACGCATATGTGGAAAATACAGATAAAACAAAAATAAATTCTTGACTTCACAAAACACAAAACAAAGACATAAATCATGAATAACTCATAAATATAAATCAATGAGCAGTGAAACAAGAAATATAGATAACAAGGTATCTCCCCCTAACATAAATAGCCCAATAACAATACATCAAGAGCCAAAAAAAGGATACATACCAAGGTTGTCAAAATCACAATCTGGATCGTAAAATCACACAATTTTACGATCCCACCTCACCAAAAAGATTAAAATTATAGCAGGATCGCAAAAATGTTAGGATCGTATGTAGGATCATAGGATGGTATGGGATCCTACCGATCCTACCATTTTTTTTTTAAGTGAGATTCATTTGGGTCATTTGGGTAAGTCCGGTAAGATAATCCACGGTCCACCTAAAGGTCCTAAACCTACAAGCCCAATGGGTTATCAGAACCCAATAATGAATTGAAGTCCCAAATTTACCCCTATCTCAACATAAAATCTCAAAAAAAATATAGTATTAAGTTTAACGTTTTCAAAAACAAAACCTAAATATTTTAGAAACACTAAGCTCCAGCAGCTCTGTCCCGCGCCTCCACAGTCCTCTGTCAAAAACCCAGGCCCTCTCAGGCCTCTCAATGGTGAGCCATCTCTGCCTTTAAGTTTTCTTAAATTTAATGTTTTAAAAAACAAAACCTAAAATATTTAGAAACATTTAGCACCAGCGCCTCAGTCTCGCGCCTCCTCAATCCTCTGTCAAAAACCCAGCACCTCTCAGCCCTCTCAATGATGTTGCCGTGAGCCATCCTGCTACCTTTAAGCTTTCTAGTAATTTGTTTTGGTAGTTAGTAGTTTATCATTTATTTGTACTTTGATAGTTTGATTCCAGATTGTTGAGTTGTGTATATGATTTTGACAAAGCTTTTTATTTTTCTATTTTTTTAACTAAATTAAGTAAAATTTGAAAAATTATGAAACAGAATCTTCAGTATTTGATTCTTTGAGAAATATTAGTAAACACAATTAGTAGTTTAGAATTGCACATAACCTGTTTGATGAATTTTCTATGTGATTTTTTTAGCATGCTCTGTATCTTGGTGTCTTTTTTTGTAGCTCTAGTACAAATATACAATGTCTTTTTTGGCTAGAAAGAAAATTAAGCAAAAAAATGCACTAGGAAATAGGTCTGACTTGGGATGGGAACATGGTGTTGAAGTAGGTTCAAGGCAAGTTCAATGTAATTATTGCAAAGAAATTCATAGTGGGGTATATATAGGCTGAAGCATCATTTAGTTAGGACTAGGAAAAATGTTTCAGTTTGTCCTAGTGTGCTAGAAAAGGTGAGGGAAAAATTTGTGGCTCTTTTGTATGCCCAAGCTGAAGCATCTATAAAAAAGAAAATGTGGTATACTATAGAAGAAAAGGATGATGGCAGTAATGATGAATTAGTTGAAGTACAACAACTACATTCAACCAAAGGGAGGGGTAGACACATTGGCTCCATGTATAAGTTTGTTACAAAGAAAACGCAAGTAACAATGAATTGTGTGTTTAAAAAAGGAGAACGTGATCTAGTGATCCAACAAATTGCTAGATTCTTCTACACAAGTGCCATCCCTTTTAATTGTGTCAAAAATCTGGAGTTTCTGCAAATGATTGATATGATTTAAAGATTTGGAATTGGCCTCAAGCCTCCTTCCTATCATGAGATTAGGGAGACATGCTTGAAGAAAGAGGTAGATTTTACACAACAAATGCTTGAAGAATATAAGGTTGAATGGAAAAAAACAAGTTGTTCAATTATGTCTGATGGTTGGTCTGATAAGAAAAGGAGATCCATTTGTAATTTTTTGGTGAATAGTCCCAAAGGAACCATTTTCCTATACTCTATAGACACATCTGACATATCTAAAACAGCTGAAAAAGTTTGTCAAATGTTAGATGAAGTTGTGAATAGGGTTGGAGAGGAGAATGTTGTGCAATTGGTGACTAACAATGGTGCAAACTACAAACTAGCTGGAGAGATGTTGATGTAGAAGAGAAAGTGCTTGTTTTGGACTCCATGTGCTGCCCATTGCTTGGATTTGATGCTTGAGGATTTTGAAAAAAAGATTAAGGACGATAAGTACACAATTGCAAAGGGGAAGAAGATTACAACGTACATATATTCTAGAGCTATGCTTTTAAATTGGTGGAGGGATTTCACTTAAAGGAGGGAATTGATTAGACTTGCTACCACTAGATTTGCAACATCATATTTGACATTGTCATGCCTTAATGAGTTCAAAGGAGAATTGATGACAATGTTTTCTTCTGAACAATGGAGGTGTAGTAAATTTGCAAAAACAAAAGAAGGGAAAAGAATTCATGCCATAGTTATGGATAACAACGGCTTTTGGCAACTTGTTGTCAAATGCTTGAAGGCTACAATACCCCTTTTAAAGGTACTTCGCATGGTTGACTCTGATACACCTCCAGTGGGATTCATTTATCTAGAAATGCAAAAAGCAAAAGAAGAAATACAGAAAAATTTCAATAATGTTCAAAAGAGGTGACCATTTTATTTATATCTTCCTCAAATTTACATTTGTTTTTAATTCATTAGCTTATAAAATATATAGTCTTTTTTTTTTAATATAATATCCACTGTTTTAAATTGTAGTTACAAAGAGATATGGGATATTATTGATGATCGATGGAAAATGCAACTTCATAGGCCTTTGCATGCTGAGGGATACTATTTGAACCCTTCTATTCATTATTATCCTTCTTTTGATCCAAGTTCAGATATTAAATTAGGACTGTATACGTGTCTTCAACGAATGGTTCTAGAAGTTAGTGATAGGAAAAAGATAGATGTCCAACTTGAAAAATTCAAACAAGCAAAGGGACTCTTTGGTATTGAAGCTGCCAGAAATACTAAACAGCCAGGTAACAATTTTGTTTTTCATTTTTTTTTTTTTACATTCAAATTCATCTTTATTAGTTGTAGATTATATTCTTAAGACTAAGATATTATAATTCATATATGTATCAGCTGAGTGGTGGGAATCATATGGAGATGACTGTCTTGAATTGAAAAAATTTGCTATAAGAATATTGAGCTTAACATGGAGCTCATTTGGTTGTGAAAGAAATTGGAGTGCTTTTGAAATGGTAAGACCAAATGACTTTGGTATATTATGACAAGATGATTTTCCATTTTCTTTCTTAGTAAAAGTTTGTTTCTTCCCCCCTCCCCTCTGTTTGAGAATTCTCAATTAAAATTGTTAAAACTATAGGTACATTCAAAAAGGAGAAATTACTTACACCAGAAAAAATGAATGACTTGGTCCTCTTTATGTACAACTTGAAGATAAAAGAGAAAAGAGCTAAACCATTGAGTACAAAAGAAGAAATTGGTTTGGAGAATTTGTCTCCTGATGATGAGTGGTTAGTAGCAGATTTTGTAGATTCAAAAGATGATAGTGTAGATTTTGATGAAGACAATGAAGGTATTTATTTATAACTTTAAAGCCTTCCTTTATAGCTAATATTTATACAAGTTACCTATGTATAGTTTGAATGTGTGACCACTAGTCACTAATTTATATTTGTATACTTTACTTATCAAAAAAATTTGTATATTTTGGTTATCAATGTTAGGTGATGATGAGGTTTCAAGAGTTGCTGCCAAAGGAAAAAGTGTGCTAGTTCATGATGTTAGTAATGAATATCATGAGCATGATGATGGTTCTAATGATAATGATAGTGATGGGCCCCCACCTGGATTTGAGAGAGTTAGGGATTTCAATGATTACGCCATGGATGTTGATACTATGAAGGATATAGATGATGAAATGGGATATGACAATGACAGTGATTAGATTAGAAGAACCTTAGAATGGGAATTCTTTTTTAGATTTCATATTTATAATTAGCTAGTTTACCTTAGATTGAGAATTCTCTTTTGGATTACATATTCTAAATTTGTAGTTAGCTAGTTTTTATATGCTTACTCGCCTAACTTATTTTGGATTTGGAACTTAAAATTTGGAAAATATTTTCCATATGTGTAGATAATATTTTGGTACTTCATTGCTAATTAAACATGTACTAAACTTTTTAGATACATTATGTCAAAAGTTAAATATATTTTGTTTCGATAGAATGACATAAAAACAATGTAGTGCGTGCAAATTACATTTTATGATGCAATTTTTTTTTAATGGATGGATTCATATTTTAAGTGATTATATAACATACAAAGTCACTATCAATAGGTTTTTTGCTTAAAATCTGAAAATATGTAGGATCTTATTATCCACGATCCAATCCTACCTCCATGATCCTACGTAGGATCCTAATTTTGACAACCTTGATACATACACAGTGAAGCACCTAGATACAATCTAAATTGCACAAGCTCCAACAAACAAAAATTCTCTACAAGTGTCCAAATGTACTCTCCCTTTTTGTGACGGAATGCCAAAAGGCAATCAGAATCCATCATGTTCTCTCAACTGACCTAAAGGGATAGTGTGTTGTTGACCCACTCCCACCGACAAAACACTATATATATATATATATATATCCTTCAAACCTTGGAAGAGGTATGCATTTTGATACTCTATTAGAGCATTAGTATTGGTGGTGCTAAAAAGCTATATTGCTATATTTAGTTCCACAAAATACCAAAATGTGGCCACATTGGTGGAGCCAAGCCATATTTTTTGTCTCTACAGCTACAGTGCACAACTACTTTTGGCTTTGCACTGTAGCTCATATGTAAAAAATAAAAATAAATAAAATAAATTATTGTGTTCACACTGTCTTTTAATAAAATAAAATAAAATAAAAAATCTCTTTTTCTCTTCGTTTCTTCTCATTTCTTGTTGCCCTCTCTCTCTCTCTCTCTCTCGCTCTCTCTCTCTCTCTCTTCTTCTTCTTCTTCTTCTTCCTTCCTTCCTTCCTCCACCTTTGCTGATCTGCTGCTCCCTGACTTGCTACCCAGCTGCTAGCCATCTCATCAACCCATCTCGCCAACCCACAAACCCATCTCTTTTCTTTCTTTGCTTAGATTGGAATTTGGGTGATTTGGTTTTTTTGTGTGCGTTTGGTTTATTTTTGGTTGATCTTTACTCAAATAGGAATTTGGTTGCTGTGGTTTTGGTGGTTGTGGCTGTGTTGGGTGGTGGTTTTTTTTTTTTTTTTTTTTTTTTTCTTTTTTTCTTTTTTCTTTTTTTTTTTTTCTTGTTGTGGCCTGTGGTTGAGGTTGTTGCTAGTGGAGTGGTGGTGGAGGTGGTTGTGGCTGTTTGAAAAGTTTTTGTAGTGGATATTTATTTTATTTTATTTTAATGAATTCTTTATATTATTTTAATCAAATAACTAAAAATATAGATCCATTGATGTTGAGTGTATTGTAAAGTGAAGAGGTAAAATTGATAAAGTAGCTTTTTGTGGAGCCATATTGCTAAATTTAGGACTCCATCAATGTGGATGCTCTACTCTATAATTTTCTCTTGAGGTTTCTATTTAGAATTCATTTGCTTCAACATGCCTTCAGCCAACTCCAGTTACTCCACTAGTTGGTCACTTGGTCTTTGGCCCAACGAGTAGTAGATTGTTTTCCTCTTGGAAGTCCTTAATTAGCATGTGACCACAAAATATCCAAAATCTCTTTACGGCTGGAATCTTTATTGTAGTAAAGAGTTTTATATGAAAATAGCCCTTTAAATGTTCAAAGCATTTGACAACTACAACGATAACGTGCCTTTAAGTTGTTACATTGATAAAATGCCTTTTAGATGTGTGAAAATGACAAAAGATGATATAATCAAAGTATTTTCATACCCTACGCTTAAACATATAAGCTTGACATTTATGTTAATTCATTAAAGAGTTTTGATTAAGAGAGTCCTGTTTTGTTTTTGTTTTTGTTTTTTGTTGGTTTTAAGAGAGTCATGGTATTTAGTATAACTAGTCGCTAACCCGTGGTATACACAGAAACCTACCTATTTGTGGGGTAAACTAAAATAATTTTATAAAATCTTAAATTGATTAAGAAACTACACCATTGCATGATTTGCTCCTGTATGACTTCAATTTGTGTTACAATTTGATGAAGAAGCCATTGCTTGAATGTGTAATGACTTACAAAAAAATTGTCAGACAGTTTCAAATACTGCAAAAAAATAACTCAAAATTTTAAATATTAAAACTTCTGAAAGACCAAAAAATATTAAAGAATTAGATGATTCACTGCTTAGAAATTATTGAAACAAAACAAAATATATATGACTAAACAATAGAAAAATATAAAGGAAAGATGGGTTACTTTCAAAAGAATAATTTCAATTATTGCAAACTTTTTTTTCTTGTAAAAAATGGATAAAGAGAGTTTGGTGGTTCATGTACGAAAATTACTTTTTAAAAAATACATGAAAAACCATTAAAAAAAATTAACAAAGTAGATGAGAAGAAAATAACATAAGAAGAGCTCATACCTCTACTTTCTCGGTTTTAAAAAAATATATTGGGGTTTGCATTACTTTTATAGTACTCATGATTAACCACGCAAAATTTTGAGATAAATTATCAACGTTTGAGTTTGAGTTTAAGTTAGATTTGTTAGAGAGAGTTTCACTCCTTGTTAAGCTTGGATTAAACAAAAAAAAATTTTGTTCAAAAAAAATTATGAGTTTGAGTTTAAGTTGGATTTATTAGAGAGATAGAGTTTCACTCTTTGTTAAGTTTGGACTAAACAAAATTAATTTTATTTAAATAAAATGATAATTTTATTTAAATATCGTGCTGACGTGGAAAATTGTGAGAGTTTTGGATGATTTGGTTATATATATATATATATATGATTTTATAAAAGAATATAAGGACATTCATTAGGAAATATTCTTTTTTATGGAAAAATAGAAAGGTAATTGATTTTTTTTTTTATTATAGTTTTCCATATTTTTCATAAAAGTGATATTAAAAAAATAGAAAGGTAATTGATTTTTTTTTTTATTATAGTTTTCCATATTTTTCATAAAAGTGATATTAAAAATTTTCTAAAATAGTTCATTAAAAAGTACTTTAAGAACATCGGTTTACCCAACCCATATATAGGGTGAGTTTGGGATAAACTTTTAGCTTTAACTTTTAACTTTTATGTACAACTTTTTCAAACCTCACTTTTTTCTTTTTTCTTTTCACTTTTTCTCATTTCTTTAAAGGAAAAAATATATATTTTAGTACACTTTCAACACAAATCTAGATAAGTTTTTTCCTAAACGAACATATAATCAAAATATTGAAGGGCAAAATGAATAAATACCCTTAATTTTAAAATTATGCAGCAAAATACTCCTATTCCCAAAGTATTTGGCAAAATGCCCCTATTTTTTTAACTTGATTTTAACAAATTGAGTTACAGGTAGAATTCAACATCAGCAATGTCGAATTCTTGTGTGCCCTAATAATTTTGCATACATTAATACTACGTCCCACAAGTCTTAGTATTAATTAAGAATTTAAGAGAATTCACATCAGTTCGTGTAAAAATTTCTATCTACTTTAGCATAAAACCTATTGTTTCTATTTTATATACTTACTTTTCCAAACATCTCACATCAGATTATCTATTTTATACTACATTTCATTAAACTATAATTTTTTCTTGATTTTTTTAATTGTTTCTCTTTCTTCATACATAACAATTATCATTCATTCTCTTCTTTCATTCTCGAGATATGTAAATAAAAGAATAAACAGCTAAATGCAAAATGAATAGTGTTAGTTTAAATTTACATAGTTATTGTAACAAACTTGTAAATTTACACAATTATACAAAAACTAATGTTGATCAATTTTAAGTAAAACTTTGTAAATTTTATACATTTTTCTGTTATATATAAACGGACGTGAATACTATAAAACTTCGAAACTCTTTTTTCGCTTTGCTTGCTGTCATGATTATTATTATTATTATTAATATTTTTTGATAGGTGCGGTCTTGAATCTTGATGCTGCTGCAGCAGAAGCACGTTACCTATTATTTCCTCTATACATATATATATATATATAATGGTCAGTAGTATCGCAAACTCTGCGGAATTATTGAACTGCGTAATTCTTTTTTCTTTTTCTTTTTTGGTTGTTGCATATAATAATCTATTCAACATTAATATATGAATCGTGGTCATGCCGTCATGGTCAATGGTCATGGCTCAAGAGTCAAGATGTCACCTAACTATTTGAACTTTGTACACGGTACCGTAGAGGCAGCAAATCTCATTTTTCAAGTTTCAACACGACAAGTAATCCACTGTATCCAAATTCCTTTTATATATGATTACTAATCCGTTTTAAGCATACATTTTGACTATCTCTTCTTCTTTTCTTTTTTCTTTATAATTTTTTTATTTATTTATTTATTTATTTTTTTTTTTATGAAAACCCATACACTTTGACTTGGTAAGTCAAGTTGTTTCGTATAAAATTAGTTGCAAGTGAGTTTTGTTTCATGTGCTTTGAGCCTGTGACGTTTGTAAAGGAAAATGAACATTCATCCTTGTTGCTTTAAAAAAAAAACATTCATCCTTGTTCTCTTAAATGGGTTTCCATCTATGGGTTCAACTTTTGCAAGATTTTTTTTTCAGATATAATTTTTTTAGTAATAAATACAACCAATTTTAAATCTTTCATAATAATTGCTCTTAATCATTATATCAAAATATTCATTAAATTTTCTAAAATTTTTTTGATTATAGTCCTTTATTCAATAATAAATAACTTTATCAATTAACTAATTGAAATTTTGAAACTTGAAAAATATGATTGTATATTTTGGGTATATATCATTAATTACAATTTAAAGTGAATGAACAAACAAATTAGATGTAATTTTAAGTAGGAAAGTTTAAAGTGAATGAACAAACAAAATAATTTTCCAAGTAAGAATATTCATTACGCACGTTTTAGTAATGTGGTATTATAAAAGGACTAAAAAGTCTATGATCAAGAAAATAAACCCCCAAAATTCTGAAATTTTGAAAATTATATAAAAGTAATGCTAATTGAACCTATATTTTTGCTTACATCGATCAAATGTTCTTTTCTTTCATCGCAGCCTCAAGCCCTTCAACACCTCTTTCTCTAAAGTAAAGGTTTACGCCATTAAAGAAAAAAAAAATCCATTAAATAAGGCAATAACCATGGATTCTTTTCTTTTCTATTTGTTTTCAACACTGAAAAAAGCGAGATTATTTGATAGCGGCTGATATTGAAGGGTGTATTTGGATTAGTTTATCTTTATTGGTTTAAAATATATGTTGTGTTTGATATAATTTAATTTGTCAAATCGATGTGATTGTCGGTGGATCAATGACCTTTGTTAGGCATTGGTGTCCTTGTTTATGATCTTAATTTGGTTATTTGACTTCCTTTCTTAAAGGAATGTGGTTTGGTGATGCGTCAATTAAGAGACTTTTTCATGATCAATGTGGTTATTGGAGATAATGCTAGCAACAGTAATTAAGTAAAAATAAATGACTATGTTCTAAATGAGATTCTAATTTCTAAGTTATCAAGTACCAGGAGTCTAAGTAGATCAAAGTTATGCTAAAACACTGTGCTGACAAAGTAAATTGATGCCAAACTGAATGGATCATAGCAAAATATGAAAGAAGATCGATTGATGATAAGGAAATAAGGATATACCATGCCAACAACTAAGATCTTAGATTAAATTCAACGAAACTACAATATAATCAAGAGTAACAATGTATTCGATACAAAAAGAAAAGAGAATAACAATGGAAAAATAAAAAGAAAAAGAAAAAGTAAATTACTTACATGCATGATCGCCTTTATGAATCTTACTAACTAAAGGTTAGTTTTGGAGTTCATAAGTGAATAGAATGGAATGGAATTGGAATGAGTTTAAGAAAGTGAAATAAATGAAAAATAAAGAAATGAAATAGAATTAAGTAACCCTGTTTAAATGTTTTAAAATAAAGAAATGGAAAATAAAAATAAAAATGAAAGGAATGTAAGTAATCTTGTTTTTAAGTAATATAGGGTTAATGAATGGAATCATTTTATGACAATTACTATTATACTTCTATTTTATAATAAATGGTTGAATATATAGGGGTATTTTGAGAGTTTTAGTAAAAAATTCATTAAATTAATTTCATTCTCTCTCATTCCTCCTAATTTTAGGGAGGAATAAAAATATGAGGTTTTAAGAGAATAAAGAGAGAACGAGTGTTCTCTCCTACTCATTCTATTCCCTTCCACTTAAACTCTCAAATAAGGGAATAGACTTTTCATTCCCTCCATTAAAACTCTCAAACAAGAAAAGAGAAGAATATTTAAAAATTATTTTTTTATTCCTTTTAATTCTATTTCCTCCCCCAAACGAGGGTTGAAAGAAAATGACAAGTAAATACAATAACAAGAGAATGATTCTTTGTATAGGTAGTTTGGGAGTGGAGAGTTGTCTTCTTTAAAAATAAGTTATTGATGATTACTTTTTCCACGTGGCTTTCTCTTATTAAGCTTTGATGCCATATGTCATGCCCACAGGCATAGCTTGTAACTTTCTGTAACTACTGAGTAGTTACAAAAGTCACAGCCACTATTTTAGTTTTTTTTTGGGGGGGGGGGGGGAATAAAAGGCAATAATAATAAAAATATACTAAAATATAAAATCAATATTAAATAAATAATTTATAAATAATGGTAATTGTTATAAAAAATATATATTTAAAATTTTTCAGCCATAAAGCCCAAACAATAAATTTTTAGAGCATGGGTGCAAGAACTAGTGCTGATTATTTGGCAAGGTTATTACTCCTTGAGAAATATGGCTTCCTTTTTAGACCCTCTCCGGTCTTCTGTTAGGGGGTTATTCTTTTCCCCTTTCTATTTCAAAGCCAAAAGTTATATTATTTTTNGACAATTTCGTCATTTTCAGTCTTTTCTTGTCAAATACTTTTGGCACAAAGCCGCACCGCTTCCTTTCAAGCTTTCAAATTTCCCCCTAACGTCATTATTGTTTCTCTCACCTCGGACTTTTTTGAAAATTTCCAAGCTTTTTGTGTAAAAGTTAGTTCTCATTGCACTTGGGCCGACGCGATGATAAAAGTGGCAAAAATCGAATATTACTGTGTGTTCACATTGTGTTGCACTAGTACAAGAGCACTCAATAGATGTGCTAAATGTATAAAATGCCAAATATTTGACACATTTGACACATCAAATATCAAAAATATCTCACAACAGATATTCTATATATGCCAAATTTTACCATTTGTGTTCGTACCATTTCAAATTGCAATGATACGGACACAAATGCCAAACACAAAAAAATAATATTTTATTCGACCTTTCTCTCTCCTCTCAATTTTTATTTGATTTTTCTCTCTCTTCTCATAATCTATATCTCTCCCAAGTTCCCAACCCCTGTTCTTCCTCTTCTCACAATCGGACGCGAGCAAGAAGCCTATCTACAGTGCAGAAGAAGGCGGCGGCGGTGGCCAAGAGAGGAGGAAAGGTAGCCATGACTTTGTTGAAATCGGCGGCGCCATCGGATTCGCAAAACGAGTGGAGAAGTTGGCGAATGGGGTTGAGTCGCTTCTAATTTATGATCTCTCTCTTTAGCTTGATTTGTTAGGTTGTGGGTTCACAGTTGTATGACGATGATGACTAATTAGCTTGATTTATTGGGTTTGCGATGGTGGTGAACGGCTAAGATTGCCTCTCTCTTGGGTTCATCGATGGTGGTAGATGGGTTTGCCATGGTGTGAGCTTGAAAGTGGGTTTAGCCGATGATAGGTTTGGGTTTGGCAGGTGATCTCACCTCGAGGTCGCTGTCGATCTCACCCTCTTCCTCTCCTCTCTGTCTACCTTTCACTCTGCCTCTCTCTGGTTGTGGGTTTTTTTTTTTTGCTGCAATTTGGGTTGATCTGATAGTGGTGAGTAATTGTGGTGGTTGGTTTGCAGTAGAGGTGTTGTTGCGGCAGTGGATATTAGTGGCTGGTGGTTGTGCCGTTGATGTTGTTGTTGTTGTTGATGATAATGGGGGAGTGAATAATATATTATTTTAATGTGTAGTAAATATTATTTTAATGTATAGAATTGAATGATAAAACATCTGATAAATGAGATGTTGTAAAATGATGTGGTAAAATAATAAAATAGGCTTTTGGTGTAGCAAAATGGCATAATTTTTGCAACAACTACTACGGATGCTCTTAGCTTTCATTCATGTTTGTTTGGTTGGGAGGAAAAAGTAAAAAAAAAAAAACGACAGAAAACTTTTTTATTTGATTAAAATAATTATTATTTTAAAAAATACTGTTTGTATAAATTTGTCATCATACCCATAAAATTAAAATGAATAAGAAATAAAAATACTAAACATTTAACGTTGAAAAAAAAAAAAAAAAAAAAAGACAAAACAAATAATGTGGAAGAGGGAAAGGGGCAGATGGGTAATTTCTCATCTAAGCCCATTTTTTCTCCAATTTAGAGAGAAACAAACCCCCCCCCCCCCAAAATGTGGGCATGAGGACAAAACAAAATCACCCCCAATCAAATACTTCAATTATTCATTTTCTCTTCTATTTTCCCTCTTTAATTTTCATCTCTCCCAAAATCACTCCAACCAAACGAACTCTAAGAGATAAAACCTTAAATTTGAATTAACTGAAGAGTAAAAATGTCATTTTTCATTTGGACTATTTGATAAACATGAACACTACTCTAAAATAAAATTTAATTCAGCACAATCAAAATGGCATAAATAACATAATAATCCAACCAGTGGCGGAGCCTAGATTTGGGTTAGGAAGCGAGATTAAAAGACAAGATTATAAGTAAAATTAATCTAAGAAATATTAATCGACACAAATAACAAAATACATAAACAACTATATGCAAATATAATTGTCATATACAATCTAATATAAACTACAAACTTTATTTAATTTTTTTCTTACCTAGTTTAATTACTTAATTGCAAAATCTACTTCAATATGAGTTTCTTTAGAATTTGATCCAAACTCATTATTATGATCAGGTTTCTTTAGAATCTCAATTAACTACATATTTCATAGCATTATCTTAAAGAGGGATGCTACGTCTACAACATTTTTACAATAAATCAAAGGTGAAAAGTTGTTATTAGTTCTAATTTAAATTCAAAACTTAAATTACTTTTTTACCCATACATAATAACCAATAACAATCTGCCACTTAGAATTTTCATAGCATTTCTCTTAAAATAAAAATAAAAATTATTAATTCATAGTGAATAACAATCAAATCAAGGGATTAATCTAATTACACAATTTAAGCATGTAATTTAACTCTTTAAAATAAATTGGAAAAATAAATCAATGTATAAATATTAAAAATATAATAACATATGTGTGAAGTTTTGTGTGTACCTTAATCCTGAATGCTTTTAAAATGTTATGTAAACCTTTTATCTTCCTCATTTGAGTAGTTAAAAGTTTTGGGTTTATTGCACAAATTCTTGCTTTTGAGAGAGAGAGAGAGAATTGTAAATAGGAGGTAGACTGGCTAGGCGCTACAGCAAGCACACAAAAGTAGTGTCCTACTAGGCAAAGTACTATTTAGAAATAGGTACAGCTCAAATGGTTTTTATTATTATTATTAAGTAGGACCCAGTATTTAATAATAGTGTTGCCGTGTGTATGTAAAATTTGATTTCTCGTTGACAAGCCACGTCAAGAACTGACGATAATATGCAATCTAGCACGTTACAAAATAAACCATGTGCTTATAAGAAATTAATTTTGATTGGTCCTTAATTGCATTAATTCCAGGTCAAAATCTCATTGCTCTATGTTTTATGACAATGATGAAATCTTTAATTTTAAATTTCCCTTCTTGAAAATGATAGAAAATATAAGAGATTAAGATATATGATTCTTTCTTTTTTTTTTTTGATAAGAGATATATGATTCTTAAGAAAATGTTTTGATCATTTAGTTGCTTCAAATTCGTAATTATCCTTAAAAAAATATCATAAAAACTGAGTAAAACCACCAAACACATGGAACTGGAGCCAAGATGGTGGCAGCCCACCTGTACTTGTACCAAAATTGAGGAAGGTGTTAAAAGATAGAATGACACTCATCGTAAAGATGACCCATACTGACTCTCTACTCCACTGTATGTGATGATGAGGTACAAGAACAAGGTTGAGAAGACACATTATAGTTTTTTTTTTGGTAATAGGGGACACAATATAGTTTTAGGCAAGGTGAATATTCTATTAACAAACGCTCTAAAAAATCCGTTAACGTGACCAAATTTTAAAACATCAAAATAAGGAGAATAGTTGGTTAACTATAGGGGTGGTAAATGGGTTGGTTTGGGGTGACATAATTAGGTTGAGTATATAAAATTCATTTACCCATTAAAACTAATTTAACTAATTGCTTCTAACCCAAATCCAACTCAACTCAATTATTATGGACAAACCCCAACCCACCCAATTAACCAATTATCAAAATTACCAAAATGCCATTAAAGTGAAAATGACTAAAATACTCTAAAATCTTCAAAAATGACCAAAATACCCCCAAATCTAAAAATTACTAAAATCCACCAAAACTCAAAAAATGACCAAAATGCTCCTGAAACCAAGAAAATTACCAAAATACCCCTAAAACTTTAAACAAACCCTCTTATACATAATAACCAGCTAGACTTAACCCAAGCAAGAGAAAAGGTTCTTGCACTTTTTGTTTCAATTATGTGCTTCATTAAGTAATAAAACTTCATTTAATGAAATGAAAATAATAACTTGTATATGCACAGGGACGGACCTAGGTGGGGGGCAAAGGGGGCCCGGGCCCCCTTGGGTCCAAAAAAAAAAAAAATTTTAGTATGTTAAATTTTCAAAAAAAAAAAAGCTTGGGCCCCTTGGTTTTTAGTTCAGGCCCCCAGCCAGCCAGTCTATGAGTTTTCAAAAGCCCATGAAAACCCTAAAAAAAAATTGTATAAATCTATTTATAATAATAATAATAACAATAATAATAATAATAATATAACATATAATAATGTGGTTTATATTAGAATATTAGATTATCTATTTATATCTTATAATAGTAGGAGGACAAATAATTGTTTAATTGTTTGATTTGATCTAATTGCACTTAAATAGTAATTTGCACTTCATTGTTCACACTTTTTTTAAACAAAATTATTGTATAAATCTTCAAAATTTCATACCTATTAATCAATTTTTTATCCTAAATGTTGAAACATTAGATGTAACTCCTTAGAAAAGCTCTAAAATGTAAAAAGGTAAGTTCAAACCTATTAACCTAAGTACAAATAATTTAGTACAATGAAAAAAATGTAGGCACAAGTTTACTTAAAGTTAGTTTGTGAAATAAAATAATTTAATTTTGGCCACAATTTGGGCTAAATTAACTTGAGTTTTTTGCATTTTGAGCCAACGTAGGCTTAACCTATTAACACAATGTAGGCATAACTAATTTGCTTCTCCTAAGAAAATTTCCTAGTTCCGCCAGTGACTATATGGATGTGTGTTTGAATTTTTTTTTCGCTTATCTCTGCCCCCAGTTTGAAATCCTGTGTCCATCCCTATATATGCATATGTAATGCTACCAATCAAAAGCATATTTATTACTTTACATTTGATTATTCATCATTGAGATGGCATTTATTATTATTTGTTGTAGGGACTCAATTTGGATTTGACCCTGAGTATGAATGGGTTTTCAGCCCAACAAGCCCAAACAATAAATTTTTAGAGCATGGGTACAAGAACTAGTTCTGTTTGACAGGAAATGTTACACTCATCAAGTAACAAGGGATATTTTAGGTTCATTCCTTGAGAAAAACTCTCCTCGGCTTTCTTTCAGTCCCTCTCTCTTTTCTTCTTTCTTTCTTTTTTATCCCGGTCCCCCCCTTATTTCATTCGTTTCTATGTTATATACTCCGTTCTCCCCTCCGTTTCCATTGTACACGTGTAGTTCTTATCGTGAGAGCTCCTTTCTGTCCCATCCAACACCTACCGGAACGTTCTGCTCAGTGGCCATAAAGCTGCTTAGTCACTGTTTAGGTATCACCTCCACATTAATGTGACCAGAGGGTTAGCTGGAAAGCATTTAATGTGGAGGTGACGGCCTTGGAAGATATTTGATACCTTCCTCGACTCCTCCTTAGGTTTGTACCCAATTTCCAGTTCAGATACAACTTTGCGGAGTCTCAATAAAATGAAAGTTATATTCACCTCGGACTTTTGGTGTCCTCGGACTTGTGTTATGCCGCTGTACACTATATCCACTCCTTTCTCCTACATTATCTATTTAATAATAATAAAAAAAATTTAGGCTATCCTCGGATAACAAAGCGTCCTCGGACTGGGCCGTTGGATCCTGAGCCCACTTCTGAGGATTACTATATCTTTTTAACTAACAGGCCCCACTATAGCCCCTCAAAATCTCGCTTTTTGCCACCTCGGGAAAAAGGGAGATTTTGATATCCAGCCCTCATTTATTTCGTAGGTTTCCCCCGCTTTCTGAATGTCTTTTTGTTTGCCCAAGGCACGCTCCTGACGTTTCGGCATCATGAGCACGCCATTATTAAATGATAACTGCTCTGTTGTCCCACACGTTCAACGACCTGATGCAAATCTAACGGTGGGGGATCCTTTGCATTTATGGGCGGGGTTATTCCCGCTCCCACTTTCTGTGCCCTTATAAAGTGCCTTTCAAATCAAATCTTTTTTCAGTTACAAATTACTCCCTCTCAGCACATATTCATTGAATCTGTCTCTCTCTCATTACTCCACGCTCTCATAAATACTAAGAGCCAGTCCGAGGAGCTTATTTTCCAAACCTGTAAGTTTCCTTAACCCTCCCTAGTTTTCTATCTTCTGTATCAGTTTTTCTCTATTACTGTTAGAAAATGGGTAGATTTAAGTATCTAGTTGATTCCGAGGAGCAAATAGAATCATTTAGGGCTAAGTATAGGATTCCCTCAACAGTGGGTATGAGATACGCTTCCCCCCAAACTTGGTTGCACGATAGAAAAACGGGGGAGGTAGTCATCCCTATGATAGCTTTTATCGAGAAAGGGATGACTATCCCAATGGGTAATCTGACTAGAAATTACCTCAGGTTTTTTAGATTATCTCCCACGCAGTGCGCCTCGAATATGTTTAGGGTGCTTGGGAGCATAGAGGCTTTAAACGCCTTGTACAATTTAGGTTTGACCCATCACGATGTGAACTGGGTATATAACCTTAATCATTTGAAGGATCAGGGATATTACCTTAAGTCTAGGTACCCTGCAGTAAGATTGATTCAGTGCCTCCCTACCTCGAACAAGGGTTTTAAAGACGATTTCCTTATTTTCTCTGGGGAGTGGCATGATGGTTTGCCTTGCCCGACTGAAGAGGGACAACCAGGTGGGGTTCCTAGGATGTACGCCCCTAATAAGTCAGATTAATTAATTTTTTTTTTTTTAATTTCTAACAAAAATTTCCTTTTATGTTTTAACTATTTTGCAGACAAGCGCGCCACTAGACGCAATTTCAGGCTGATCAATAGGGAGAGCCTAGATAGAATTCTGCGGTCCGAGGTGTATGTGAATCCCTCCGACGGCCAATTAAGAGCAGCACACTTAATACTCAAGTACGACCCTGCTTCAAAAGCATTTCAGGCTCCCAAGTGCGTGATAAAGGCAAAAGATCATCGGCTTCACCGTATCAGTGTAGCCTTTAAGGGATTCATTGTTCCTGAGGGCACCCCAATTCCTGAAGGTGTGCCCTTTACTGAACCATCGCCTAAGGCCATTCCGTCTATAGGAGCTTCATCATCACGCTCCGTTCCCCAGAAAGTGAGAGAGGGAGAAGAAGAAAAAGAAAAAGAGGCCGAAGAAGAAGAAGAAGAAGAAGAAGAAGAAGAAGAAGACACCTCGGGAGGACTTGTAGAGTTGCCTGATTCTGCCGGCGAATTTGAAGATTTTGATCAACCCCAATCTCTTGAGGTGACTTCTAAGAAAATGGTTATCCAAAGAAGAAGTCAGAGGAGTTTGAAAGACGTAATTGAGGGCCAGCCTGGCAAGGTGGTGGAAAAGCAAGTTCAGGTCATCCCTCTACCTCTCCCTCCTCCGCCTCGTCAGTCACCCCAACCAACTGTGACTGAGCCCAGTGATCCGAAGAGAAGGAGAGAGCCGAAGGGCAAAGAAGTGACGGACGCAGGGAGGACTCACACTGTTAGTGAGGGTGAGGACCAAAGAGCTGCTAAGCAGCAGAAAACAAGTCATGGGTCACAACGAGGGGTGGATAAAACAACCACTCAGTCCTCGGATCCTGAGGCTTGGCTCCCAGCCCCTATGCTCGATAAGAGGCCTCTGAGGGAGGATGCTTCAATTAGGGACTTTAGTGACAGACTTGGGTGCCGAGTCGCCTCAGCATTAGAGGAAATACTTCTTCTTCCCAGGGACATGGCTGAGTTGAGAGCGATCAAGAGGGACGATGTCTTTCAAAATACCAAAAGATATTTAGGCATGGTATGACGCTTTTACCATTACATTTTTATTTTTATTATTATTTTATTTTATTTATTTATTTATTTTATTTTTTTTGCGTATTTCTAACTCTTTTTTCTCTAGGCCGTTCAAGCCATCTTTAGGCTGGAGGAGATAGCCGAATCCTACTACAATCAAATAGACGAGGAGAGGAAGAAAAAGATAACAGATGTACGCACATTGAATGCTTCCGAGCAAAACATTGTGCAGCTGAAGAAGAAGTTAGCAGCCGAGGAAAATGCTCGGAAGAGTGCTGATTCAGCTCTGGAGGGGTTCCAAAGACAGGCCGAGGACCAAGGGCGGCTTCTGCGTGACGCAACGCCCAGTTAGCAGCCTCTAAGGAACAAGTGCTGGCCCTGCAGAAACAATTGGAAGAAGTCCAGAAGCTCAGAGATCAGGCTGAAAAAGCCAAAGCCGAGGCTGAAAAAGAAAAAGACGTCGCTGAGCAGCAGGGTTACAATGTGGGCGTTGCCGAGACAGAGAAAAATTTCCGAGCTGAGGTGCCTGTCGTGTGCCGGGAGTATTGTGCCTTGACCTGGCAAGAGGCTCTCGACCGAGTTGGAGTTGAATCCTCCTCAGAGTTAAGGAAACCTGAAAATATCTACTTCCCCCCAGCTATTCGGGCCTCCACTCCCTCTACTTCACAAGGGGAGGTAGCTTTTATTGTTGCTGAGCTACCCAAGGAAGTTCAGACTCAGGCTCCTCCCATACTCAATCAGCAGGAGTAGTCATCAGTGCCTGAAAAAGCAAAGGATCTATCCTCGGCCAAAGAAGTAGCAAGGCCCAAAGACGGAGCGGCCTCTCATACTTTTGAACAGGCCTTAGCCTCAACTACCCTGCCTGCTAGAGACGCTCCCATGGCGCAGGAAAAGGACGTTCCTCCTGAGGTAGCTGGCAAAGCCCCTCCCAAGCTCCAAATAAAGTTAACCAAATAAATGCTTGTAGTCAAATTCCTTTTAGTGTCCTTTTCATCTCATTTTTCCTTCTTTCCCCACTCTCTTTTTTTTAAATCCTTTTAAGGATGTTCCTGGTTGCAACGCGTAGTTCTTTTTGGCAAATTATAAGAGATATTTGGGGTTTCGTTTATCACCTATATAATTTCATGTATGATTGTTCTTCATTACTTACGTTTGTTTATCTACTTTTCTTATGATCTCGGACTGTAAAAAGGATGAAAGTTGACATGATAGGGAAGAATCATAACTTTATACTAGATTATTGAGAACTCAAAGCAGGCTATAACAGTGACCTCCGCGGCCTTATAAAGGCTCCCTGTAACATTCATTAGAGAATTACACGTACCGAGGATAGCATTTTTACATTTCATTCAGAGGGGTATTGATCCCCTTGAAATGCTTTAAGTGATGCTCATAGCATTTACTTCGATATGCATCTCTAGTCACACGAACCCCTTTCAGAAGACCTAGATTCCAAGTAAGTTTGATGTCTAAATAGTTTGTTATAGTTTAGTTTCTGTTTAATACTTACATTTATAGTGTAATAATTTCTACTAAGTTGTGGTCCGAGGACCTGACATGACTTAGCTTCTGTTTAATACTTCCATTCATAGTGTAATAATTTCCACTAAGTTGTGGTCCGAGGACTTGACATGACTTAGCTTCTGTTTAATACTTCCATTCATAGTGTAATAATTTCCACTAAGTTGTGGTCCGAGGACCTGACATGACTTAGCTTCTGTTTAATACTTCTATTCATAGTGTAATAATTTCCACTAAGTTGTGGTCCGAAGACCTGACATGACTTAGCTTCTGTTTAATACTTCCATTCATAGTGTAATAATTTCCACTAAATTGTGGTCCGAGGACCTGACATGACTTAGCTTCTGTTTAATACTTCCATTCATTTTTAGAAGCACATATTGCGGGAGTAAGATAAATTATAAAGGAAAGTAAAACACAACTTGTTAATAATAATACCTTCTTAGGTTGCTTACATTCCAGGGATGGAGTATGGCTCTTTCATCTAAATCTTCTAAATAATAAGCCCCTATCCCCGCAACAGATGTAATACGATATGGCCCTTCCCAATTGGGCCCCAACTTTCCCCAGGCTGGGTTTTTGGTATTTCCCAAGACCTTCCTCAACACCAAGTCCCCCGGAGCTAACGGCCTTAGTCTGACGTTTGCATCATAACCCTGCTTCAGCTTGTGCTGGTAGTACGCTAATTGAACCATAGCTTTTTCTCGTCGCTCATCTACTAAGTCTAGACTTTTCCTTAACAGCTCATCATTCCCATCCGGGGTAAAATTACTAGTTTTCAGTGTTGGAAAGCCAGTTTCAATAGGGATCACGGCTTCAGCTCCATACGTCATTGAGAATGGGGTCTCCCCTGTTGATCGTCGGGGCGTCGTCCTATACGCCCATAGAACATGCGAAAGTTCTTCCACCCATCTTTCCTTTGCATCATCTAGCCTTTTCTTAAGTCCACCCACTATGACTTTGTTGACAGCCTCGGCCTGTCCATTTCTCTGTGGATAGGCTGGGGTGGAATACCTATTTTTTATCCCCAAGTCGGAACAATACCTTCTGAAAGCCTTGCTATCAAATTGCAGACCGTTGTCCGAGATGAGAGTTTAAGGAACCCCAAATCGAGTAATGATATTCCTTAATAGGAATCTTTTGACGTCAACATCCCTGATGTTAGCCAGAGGCTCAGCTTCAACCCACTTCGTGAAATAATCTGTGCCAACCAACAGGTATTTCTTATTTCCTACTGCTCTAGGGAAAGGGCCAACGATATCCAAGCCCCACTGAGCGAAAGGCCAAGGGATAGAAAGAGGATTGAGAACTCCTCCAGGCTGATGAATATTTGGTGCGAACCTTTGGCATTGATCACATTTCCTCACATACTCCTGTGCTTCCTTTTGCATGCCTGGCCACCAGTACCCTTGGGTGATCGCCCTATGAGACAAAGACCTTCCTCCAGTGTGACTGCCACAAATTCCTTCATGTAGTTCTTCTAGCAGATCCTCCGACGCTTCAGGGCGTACACAGAGCAGATAAGGCACAGAGTAAGAGCGTTTGTACAACTTCTTATCCTCGGATAGCCAAAATCAGGGAGCCTTCCTTCGTATCTTTTCTGCCTCTGACTTGTCCTCGGGCAGCGTATCCTTCTCAAGGAATAGTATTATAGGATCCATCCAACTACGTGCTGAACTGATTTGGTTGACCTACAGCGTTTCCGTTGTTCCTCGGGTAGGTGTGCCCAAGTCCTCGATCATGATCATCCGAGGCAAGTTTTGAGCCGAGGAGGTGGCAAAAGTAGCCAGAGAGTCTGCATGGGCATTTCCACTCCTAGGGACATGGGTTATTTTAAAGAATTCAAAATTGGCTTGTATACGCCTAACCTGGCTCAAGTATTCCTGCATTCTTGTATCTCGAGCCTCTAGTTCCCCTCTGACCTAGCCCACCACAAGCCCCGAGTCCGAGAAGATTTCCACAGCTTTTCCACCCAGCTTACTGACCATTGTCATTCCTATTAGTAAAGCTTCATACTCCGCTTTGTTATTAGTAGCTGAGAATCCCAGCCTAAGAGACTTCTCAATGATGACTTCTTCAGGAGATATCAATACAAGTCCCACTCCAGACCCCCGCTGATTTGCTGCCCCATCCACATACACCGACTAGGGTAAGATAGGTTGCGCGGAAATGAGGCCAACCGATTTTTCATCCATGCCACCTGGGCTTGTCTCTATCTCTTCAGGACCTTCAGCAAACTCGGCCACTAGATCGGCGAGCACCTGACCCTTCACGGAAGTACGGGGCATATACTTAACATCAAAAGCCCCTAAAATTGTGCCCCACTTGGCAACCCTACCAGTATAGTCTGCACTTCGAAGTACTGCTTTGATCGGATATTGAGTCAGGACAACCACTGTATGCGCCTAAAAATAATGGGGAAGTTTTCTGGTGGCGTGCACCACTGCTAAAATGGCCTTTTCCAATGGCAGGTAGCGTATTTTGGCCTCGTGAAGAGACTTACTCACATAATAGACCGGCCGCTGTACTCCATTGTTCACTCGTATTAGAACAAAACTAATCGCATAAGTGGTGATCGCTAGGTAGGAAAAAAGAACCTCGTCTACCTTGGGGCTAGACATGATGGATGGCCGAGATAGATACTCCTTCAGCTGCTGAAATGCTAAGTTACATTCCTCAGTCCATTCGTATCCTTTCCACTTGTGGAGCAGTAAGAAAAAAGGCCTGCACCTATCCGCCGACCTGGATATGAATCTACTCAATGCGGCGGTCATCCCGGTCAGCCTCTGGACCTCCTTGGGATTCCGAGGTGGTTGCAAGTTAGCTATGGCTCTAATCTGATCAGGGTTAACTTCAATTCCCCTATGGGTCACCATGTAACCCAGGAACTTACCTGAACTTACCCCAAATGAGCATTTGGATGCGTTCAGCCGCAATTTATGCCTCCTTAAAATCTCAAAAGTGTGGTTAAGGTCCGTCACGTGCTCGGCCACTACCTTACTCTTTACGACCATATCATCAATATAAATCTCAATGTTTCTGCCCAACTGCTGCTCAAACATTTTCGTCATCATTCTCTGATAGGTAGACCCTGCGTTTTTCAAACCAAAGGGCATTACCTTGTAGTGGTAATTTCCAGTGGGAGTGAGAAACGCGGTCTTCTCCTGGTCGTCCAATGCGAGTGGGATCTAATGGTAGCCTTGAAAGGCGTCCAAGAAACTCATCCGAGGATGGCCCACTGTAGCATCCACCAACTGATCTATACGGGGCATAGGAAAAGGGTTCTTTGGGCACGCTCTGTTAAGGTCCGTAAAATCAACACACACACGCCACTTTCCATTTTTCTTTTTCACTACGACTGTATTGGCCAACCACTGAGGATAAAATACCTCCTTGATTGCCCCAGCCTGCTTTAACTTGGTCACCTCGTCTTTAATAGCCTCGACGTGTACCTTGGACGGACGCCGAGGTGGTTGTTTCTTTGGAATACATGAGTGGTTGACATTCAGATGATGACAGATGAACTCCGGATCCACTCTCGGGGCTTCATAGGCACTCCATGTAAACACATCAACGTTTCTTCTAAGAACCTCGACCAACTGTTCTTTCTCTAACAAAGGCAATTGAGCCCCGACCTGAAAATACTTCTCTGGATCATCACCAACGTTGACCCTTTCTAAATCTTCACACCTCATTTCCTCTGGGGACGCGCCTAGCTGGGCTCCTTGCATCCTTGATTGCTATAAATCACCCTCGGCTACAGCCGAAGTACTTGCCTCTGGCCAATGTTGAATGGCCATTATCATACACTGCCTAGCCATGTTCCGGTTTCCCAAAATTTCTGAAACCTCGCCCCCTGAGGGATACTTCACTTTCTGATGAAGAGTGGAAGAAACAGCCCCTAAAGCATGCAACCATGGTCTTCCCAAAATAGCCGTATACGGAGAAAAGGCATCCACCACAATAAAATCCACCTCCACCATATCTGAACCAGTCTGCACGGGTAATCTAACCATTCCCAACGGGGTGACCGATTTGCCCTCGAAGCCTACTAGCGGGGAACTATATGTTGTCAGGTCTTCAGGTTTCAAATTCAGCCCCCTGAATAAATCAGGGTACATTACCTCGGCGGCACTTCCATCATCAACCATCACTTTCTTAACGTCATACCCTCCGATCCTAATCGTAACCACCAAAGCATCATCATGCGGTTGTATGGTTCCTCTCTTATCCTCTTCTGAGAAGCCTAACACCAACGAGGTGCCTGGTCTGGCTTTCTTCGGCCTCGAACTGGAGCCCTCCTCTGAGGACTGAGACACAGACATTACCCTGGAAGGGCAAGATCCAGTTCTCCCCGGGGCAGCGAATATAACGTTTATCGTGCCCAAATGAGGTCCCCTTGAAGCATCCCCTTGAGACGCTGAGCCTGCGTGGCCTTCTCGGCCGCCGGAGTGATGCAGAAATTGGGTCAACTTCCCCTCTTGCACCAACTGCTCCAAGTGATCCCACAGATTGTTACAATCTTCGGTGATATGTCCGTGGTCTTGATGGTACTGGCAGTAAAAATTCCGATTACGCTTTGTAGGATCCCCCGCCATCTTACTGGGCCACCTAAAGAACGACTCATCCTTTATCTTCTCCAGAACTCGCTGCACTGGTTCTCGGAACACGGAGCTAACCACCTGGGAGTTGGCAGGCCCTGACTGCCCCCCAAAGTCCCTCCGAGGTCGGTTGTTGTTATACTGGTCCGGCCTGAAATCCCTCATCTCTTGAGTTACTGCTTTAGACTTTCCTCTGCCTTGCATCTGATCTTCCTCTACTCTTCTATATTTGTCTATCCGATCCATAAGCTGACGTACACTAGTAACAGGCTTGCCAGTCAGAGACTTCCTCAGACCGTGCTCGGTTGGAAGACCCTCTTTAAAAGTGTTCATAGCCACGTCGTCGTGAGCCCCATCCACCTCGTTGAACATTTCCCAGTACCTGTCTGAGTAGGCTTTTAGGGTTTCCCCTTCCCGCATAGACATGGATAGTAGCGACCCCAAGGGTTGAACAACCCTTCTACATGTAATAAAACGCGCACCAAAGGCCTGGGTGAGCTTCTCAAAAGAGTCAATAGTGTTAGTTCTCAAGCCATTAAACCATCTCATTGCCACTGGGCCCAGGCTAGACGGGAAAACCTTGCACATTAAGGCTTCATCCCTGGAATGAATAGCCATTCTCTGGCTGTAGTGGCTATCATGTTCCACTGGGTCTGTTCGACCATTATAAATGGTGAACACAGGCTGGTGGAATCGCCGAGGAAGACTAGCGTCCTCAATATGTCGCGTGAAGGGCGACTTAAAGACCTGATCCAAAGCCTTGTTCAAGGCATCATTCCCCTGACCCTGGCGAGTCGGGCTCTTATTTCTTCGCCCATGGTGGTACTCCTCCTCACACGAAAAAGATTCGCTGGGTGGAGTTCTCGACCTTTGCCTGTAACTGGTGTCATCTGACTCCTCAGAGGAGTGCCTAGAGTTATGAGCCTTACACCTTCGTCGCTCATATCGCAATTCCCTCTTCAACTTGTTAATCTCACGCTGCAAATTTCCTCCGCTCTTTACAGGGGAAGCATGGCCTTTCCCTCGAGAGCGGCTTCTATCTGTATGGGTTGTTCGGGTACTTCCCTCATGATCCCCCCCGTGTTCGTGGTCCACCAACGGATTACTGTGCTGAGAGCCCCTAGACTCTGCCTGGTGCTGATTAGCATCTGCCTGTTGCGGGCCTGTCAATGGTTGCTACGGTACTCCCTCTTCCATCGTGAGTATCACACCTGCCCTTCTTTCTCAACAGATCAAGTTCTTCCCACAGACGGCGCCAATTGTAGGGACTCAATTTGGATTTGACCCTGAGTATGAATGGGTTTTCAGCCCAACAAGCCCAAACAATAAATTTTTAGAGCATGGGTACAAGGACTAGTGCTGTTTGACAGGAAAGGTTACACTCATCAAGTAACAAGGGATATTTTAGGTTCATTCCTTGAGAAAAACTCTCCTCGGCTTTCTTTCAGTCCCTCTCTCTTTTCTTCTTTCTTTCTTTTTTATCTCGGTCCCCCCCTTATTTCATTCGTTTCTATGTTATATACTCCGTTCTCCCCTCCGTTTCCATTGTACACGTGTAGTTCTTATCGTGGGAGCTCCTTTCTGTCCCATCTAGCACCTACCGGAACTTTCTGCTCAGTGGCCATAAAGCTGCTTAGTCACTGTTCAGGTATCACCTCCACATTAATGCGGCCAGAGGGTTAGCTGGAAAGCATTTAATGTGGAGGTGACGGCCTTGGAAGATATTTGATACCTTCCCCGACTCCTTCTTAGGTTTGTACCTAATTTCCAGTTCAGATACAACTTTGCGGAGTCTCCTTAATAAAATGAAAGTTATATTCACCTCGAACTTTTGGTGTCCTCGGACGTGCGTTATGCCGCTGTACACTATATCCACTCCTTTCTCCTACATTATCTATTTAATAATAATAATAAAATTTTAGGCTATCCTCGGATAACAAAGCGTCCTCGGACTGGGCCGTTGGGCCCCGAGCCCACTTCTGAGGATTACTATATCTTTTTAACTAACAGGCCCCACATTTGTAGTTGACTGCTATACCTACAAAGATAGTATTGGAAATGAGCCTAGAAGGTGGGTTAAATTGGTATTGTCTGAAGAACGCTATTGAACAATTTCTTATTCAGAGCTCAACTAGCTTGAATTTTCAAGACATAAAACATCGAGACAAGTAGAAATTTTTTCAAGATTGGATTGTTTAGCTTTTGAGCCAAAGCAACAGGTTATTTGAATGGTTCCTTTTTCCAAGCCAATGTCAAGTAGCTTGATTTACCTTTTGAGCCAAGCAGAAGATATACCCTATTAAAAAAGAGATATATATATATATATATATCCAGTTCCAAACAAATCTCTGTCGGATTAGTAGAGACCAAGTAGGATTTCTTATTTTTCACAAAAAGATATGTCCTCATCAATTACATTGATGTTGTCTTTATATTTTAGATTGTCAGAGGCTTATTTTATAACAATTATTGCTATGGAAAAATCTTTCTCTACTACGAATATTAAGAAATTTAATAATTCTTTCAGAAATCTAATTATTAATATAATTATGTGAATCACATTGGGGTGCCCACACAAACACATATAGTTAGTATATTTTGGGATACTCTTAATAAGGTCATAATGTGGGAAAAGTAATGTAGGTTCATGTAGGTGCGGCAGAATGACATACCTTACTAATTATTATCTAAAAAATGATGTATCACTATCATCTATAGCTTAAAGATAAAAACAAAATAAATTAAATTAAACCAATATTTTTCATGCATAGCATGAAATGAAACCAGGGCAAAAGGACTAGAGGTGCAATATAAGAGGGTTTGTTTAAGGTTTTCCATAACCAGGACCACCACCAACGAGACATTTCAAGACATACATCATTGCAATAATTGTCACAACAAGATATATGACCATCTTAGTCATATTGCAAAGAAGCACAATACTCAATAAACAAAGCTCCCACTATGCAAAACACTGACTTTATGAAAAATAAATAACTTAAACATCACATCAAACTCATAAGGACAGTCAGCAAAATAGTCTCCAAGAACTGAAATACTTTCAGTGAAGCGGTCCCCCATTAGCTCATAAGGTTTTGCCGGAAATACATAGAGGTGAACAATGGAAGCAATGGCAATTTGCATTCAAAATTCACAAAATCACACATAATGGACAACACAATACATTTCAATAATTAGCTTCTAATAAACAGAAAGTAGAATGTTGCATAAAAGAAGGAGGAGAAATCTAATACCACAAAATTTTTTTGTACAAATATAGCAACTCCCCCAAGTCATCAACATTGAACAAAGCCAAATTATCCAGCACCCAGACAAATCATCCAAGGTAAAATGCAATTTCAGAGGCATATCATAATTGTAAAAGTTTTAATAATAACTGTGGGGGGAAAAGGGCCCAATCCAACATAATGGGCCGAGAGCCCATATGAGGACTACTGTGCGACCGAGAAGAAGGAGGTGGTAAGGACAAGGCCCATTTGGAAGTGGGACCCTCAGAGAGAAGAGTGATTACAATTCGAAGAGGTCATCTTCTGTCCGAAGAGGTTATATTCCTCTGACGTGAAATGTATAGATCAATTGAACGAATAAAAAGTCAAGATGATCTTCCGAGGACTCCTCCTGATCAAGATAAGCTCTGAGTACACTGGGAGATGATAAGGATGAAGAAATATCTAAAGGGAAAACTGCTACCACCGTATTTAATGCTCTGTAGCAACTTTTCTGGCCGCATTTATGTGGAGAAGACCCCTGAACAGTGTATCCTCACCTACCTCCACTCACACAGAGCTAAAGGAGATGCTTGACATGACATATACTCAAGTAGACTCACGGATGAGGTACAAGTGGACGATGAAGATGAGGAGAAGGGAGGTTATATAAAGGAAGGAAGCTCCTAACATAAAGGGGGGGTGGAAGAAATAGAGAGAGAAAGGAAAGAACTTGACTGTAACCCTAAGATCTGTGTTCATTAGATAATCAATAATATAGCTCTTCAGATATCCATTCTTTACGTGTAAGTTCATGTTGGCTTGTGCTTGAAGGTTGTGATGCGTTGTTGTTGATCCTATACTTAAACTAGCTCTTTCACCCATACTCTACAAATTCATTGCTTTGAGCTTAGGCCACAAATCCTAACCCGACAATTGGCGCCGTCTGTGGGAAGAGCTTGAGTGTAGGGGGAAGTAGCAGCAGTTGATCATGGCTAAACCAGGGCAACAACCGGCAGAATCTGGGGTGTCCCAACATATAGACCCTTTTCTCAATTTGGAGCGAAGAGAAGACTGTGAAGGCAGTGTGCATACTACACACACTGAACGAACTCAACCTCGTGGCGGAAGTCATGTTTCTCATGCAGAGAAAAACAGCATGCAAATAGAGATTGAAAGGTTAAGAAGGGAGCTGCGCCATGTGAAAAGAAAATGTGCTGCCTCGCACTCTGATGATGGCTCAGGTGACGAACAAGACATCACTTATGAACAAAGGTCTCGAACTCCAATCAGTGAATCTTTTTCATATGAGGATGAACATCCTCGCAAAAAGCAACCTCAAAGGCCATCACATGGAGGGGTGGGGAATGATGCCATGAGCAAGGCTTTGAATCAAATCTCCAGGTCACCTTTCACGCGTAGGATTGAAGGAGCGAAACTTCCTCGGCGTTTTAACCAGCCAACCTTTACTATCTACAACGGTAAAACTGACCTTGTGGAACGTGTGAGCCATTTTAACCAAAGGATGGCTGTCTACTCCAGAGATGAAGCTCTAATGTGCAAGGTATTCATTTCTAGTCTTGGACCCGTGGCCATGAGGTGGTTTGACAACCTGAAAGCAGGCTCCATCAATTCCTACCAAGAGCTCACTCAAGCTTTTGGTTCACGTTTCGTCACATGCCGAAGGGTGGCCAAGCCCTTGTCTTCCCTGCTATCCTTGAGCATGCGTGAAGGTGAGTTCCTTAAGGCGTATTCGGATAGATATTGGGAGATGTTTAACGATATGGAGGGCAATTTTGATGCAATGGCCCTAGACACATTTAAGTTGGGTCTCCCCACTGATCATGGTTTAAGGATATCCTTGTCCGGTAAGCCTGTCACTAACATGCGTCAACTTATGGACCGTATTGAAAAATATAAAAGGGTTGAAGAAGATCAGCAGCAAGGGAAGGGTAAGGATAAGGTTATCCCCCAGGATAGGAAGGACTTCAGGTCGGATCGTTACAACAACAATAAGCCGAGGAGAGATTTCGCTGGGCAGTCGGGCTCAGCGAATGCTTAAGCAGTCAATACAGTATTCAAGGAGCCAGTTCATCAAGTCCTGGAAAAGATCAATAATGAATCATTCTTTAGGTGGCCGAGTAAAATGGTAGGGAACCCGAAGAGGCGCAATCACAATCTCCATTGTCAATACCATCAAGACCATGGGCATGCCACTGAAGACTGCAGAAGTTTGTGGGATCACTTGGACCAGTTGGTCTGTGAAGGCAGGTTGAGGCATCTTTTGCACCATTCCAGTGGCCGAGGAGGTCAAGTAAACTTTAAGTCCGAGAAGAGGGATTCTACGAAACCTCCGTTAGGTACTATTAACGTCATTTTCGCAGCGCCAGGAAGAACAGGGTCCTGGCCGTCCAAAGTTCTGTCAGTAGCTCGGATACCAGCAGGGGATATAGGCCGAGATCTGAGGAGCTCTAGATAGGCTGTCCCGCCCGTTTTAGGCTTTTAGGACGAAGATAAAGCTGGAACCATTCAACCTCACAACGATACTTTGGTAGTCACACTTAGGATCGGGGGATATGATGTGAAGAGGGTGATGGTAGACCAGGGTATCGCGGTGGAGATTACGTATCCTGACCTTTTTAAGGGGTTGAACCTCAGGCTTGATGACTTAACTCCATACTGTTCTCCCTTGGTCAGCTTCAAGGGAGGGATGGTCACCCCGAAAGGACAGATACGGCTGCCCGTACAGACTGGCTCAAAAGTAGTGGAAGTGAACTTCATTGTTGTAGATGTTTATTCCCCGTATACGGTAATTATAGCCAGACCTTGGTTACACACGCTAGGGGCTGTTTCTTCCACTCTGCATCAAAAAGTCAAATATCCATCCGAAGGGCGTGTTTGTGAAATCCGCAAAGATCAGTCCTCGGCTAGGCAATGTTTGGTGGCTGCCATACGACACGAGCCAGAAATTGAATCCTCAGCCAGGGCGGAGGGAGACCTATAGCAGTTAAGGGGTCGGTTACCACCCATCGAAGGTCATGATGAAGGCGCTAAATGCGAGGACCTAGTGCAGGTTTTAATTGAGACCAATCCTGAAAGATACTTTCAAATCGGATCTCAGATACCTTAACCAGAGAAAGAAGAGCTAATTAATTTCCTTAAAAGAAATATTGACGTATTCGCCTGGAGTACTTATGAAGCCCCAGGAGTGGACCCAGAGTTCATTTGCCATCATTTGAGGGTTAACCCACTGAGTGTATCCAAGAAGCAGCCTCCTCAGCGGCCATCCAAAGAGCATGCGGATGCAGTCGAAGAAGAGGTGATGAAACTCAAACAAGTTGGGGCTATTAAAGAAGTTTTTTACCCCGAATGGTTGGCAAATACGATGGTGGTAAAGAAGAAGAGTGGAAAGTGGCGAGTTTGTGTGGACTTCACGGACTTGAGAAAGGCTTGTCCTAAGGATCCTTTCCTTATGCCGAAAATTGACCAATTAGTAGATGCTACTGTCGGTCATCCTCGGATGAGTTTCTTGGATGCTTTCCAAGGTTACCATCAGATACCGTTAGCCCCAAATGACTAGGAGAAAACCGCTTTTGTTACCCCCATTGGTAATTACCATTATAAAGTGATGCCATTCGGTCTGAAAAACGCGGGTTCTACTTATCAGCGAATGATGACCAAGATGTTTGAATCACAATTGGGCAAAAGCATTGAGGTCTATATAGACGACATGGTGGTAAAAAGCGAGGTTATTTCTGAGCATGTGAAGGACCTTGATAACGTTTTTGAAACCCTTAGGAGACATAAGTTGCGCTTGAATGCCTCGAAGTGCTTATTTGGTGTGGGATCAGACAAATTTTTGGGTTACATGGTAACGCACAGGGGAATTGAGGTCAATCCAGATCAGATAAAAGCTATTCAAAATCTGCAGCCTCCTCGGAATCCGAAAGAGGTTCAAAAGTTAACAAGGATGGTAGCGGCTTTGAACCGATTCATCTCCAAGTCCCCGGATAAGTGTAAACCCTTCTTCTCGCTGATCAACAAGTGGAAAGGTTTGAATGGATTGAAGAATGTGTCTCAGCTTTCCAACAACTCAAAGACTACTTGGCTCGGCCACCAATTATGTCTAGCCCTGAACCAGATGAGGTCTTATTTGCCTATATCGCAATGGTCCCCTATGCTGTAAGTTTAGTGCTGATAAGAGTGGATCAAGGTATACAAAGGCCGGTTTACTGTGTAAGTAAGTCTCTACATGAAGCCGAGATCAGATACTTGCCATTGGAAAAAGCTATTTTGGCAGTAGTACTTCGAACACGAAAATTGCCCCACTACTTCCAAGCACCTATTGTCGTTGTGCTCACGCAACTCCCACTTAAGACAGTACTTCGAAGTGCCGACTACACGGGGAGGATAGCCAAGTGGGGTATTATTTTAGGAGCCTTTGATATCAAGTATATGCCTCACACTTCAGTTAAAGGGCAGATCCTTGCGAACTTAGTGGTCGAGTTCACGGAGCCCAGCTTAGAAGAGGTAACGACAAAGAGAGACATGGATGGAAAATCGGTTGGCATGATTTCTCAACAAGATCCTGCCCGTTGGGAAGTGTATGTAGACGGCGCTGCAAACTGGAAAGGTTCTGGAGTAGGGCTAGTCTTGACATCTCCAGAAGGAATCATCATTAAAAAGTCATTAAGGCTGGATTTCGGTGCGACCAATAATGAGGCAGAGTATGAAGCCCTATTGATAGGAATGTCTATGGTTCGAAGAATGGGAGGAAAGGCAGTGGAGTTGTTCTCGGATTCAAGATTAGTTGTGGGCCAAGTACAGGGGGAGTTTGAAGCGAAGGATGAAAGAATGCAAGGATACTTAAATCGAATCAAACATCTGCAGGCGAAATTCGAATTTTTCAGCTTGCTACATGTTTCTAGAAGTAGTAATATGCACGCAGATTCTTTGGCCACACTAGCCACCTCTTCGGAGCAAGACTTGCCGAGAGTTATCCTCGTCGAGAATTTCCATGAGCCTATTGGAACAGGAGGGGATGCAGTCCGAGTCCACCAGATCTGAGATAGTCTCTGCTGGATGGATTCTATAATCAAATTCTTGAAGGATGACACTTTGCTGGAAGAGCGGGGAGAGGCTGACAAGATTCGAAGGAAGGCCACTAGATTTTGGCTGTCCGAAGACCGAAAGTTATACAAACGATCCTACTCAGGACCATACTTATTATGTATTCATCTAGAGATGACTGAGTCGCTACTAGAAGAGTTGCATGAAGGAATTTGTGGGAGTCACACTGGAGGTAGGTCGTTCGCCCACCGAGCCCTTACCCAAGGGTATTGGTGGCCAAACATGCAAAAAGAAGCCCATGACTATGTAAAGAGGTGCGATCAAGGTCAGCGATTCGTACCAAACATACACCAACCAGGTGGAGTCCTCAACCCACTATCTAGTCCGTGGCCGTTTGCGCAGTGGGGTTTGGATATAGTGGGTCCATTCCCAAAGGCCGCAGGAAACATGAAGTATCTTCTGGTCGTCATGGACTATTTCACGAAATTGGTCGAAGCTGAGCCTCTGACCAATATCCGAGACGTAGATGTGCAAAGATTTGTATGGAAGAATATCATTACCCGTTTCAGAGTTCCTCATACTCTCATCTCGGACAACGGCTTACAGTTCGACAGTAATGCATTTCAGAGATATTGTAGCGAGCTGGGAATCACGAATAGATACTCTACCCCTTCCTATCCTCAGGGGAATGGGCAAGCTGAGGCAGTTAATAAAGTCATAGTTAATGGATTAAAGAGGAGATTGGATGATGCGAAGGGCAAGTGGGTCGAAGAGTTGCCACACGTGCTCTAGGCTTACAGAACTACGCCCCGCAGATCTACTGGAGAAACTCCTTTTTCGATGACTTATGGCGCTGAAGCTGTCATTCCTTTGGAAATGGGGTTCCTAACTCTAAAAACTAGCTCGTTCAGCCCGACTAGCAATGATGAACTCCTAGAAGCAGGCTTGGATTTGATCGAAGAAAAAAGAGAAAATGCAATGGTTCGGCTGGCTCATTACCAGCAGAAACTTAGGCAGGGCTATGATGCCAACGTCAAGTTAAGACCCTTAGAACCCGGTGATTTGGTACTCAAAAAAGTCGTTGGCACTGCAAAAAACCCAGCCTGGGGGAAATTAGGGCCAAACTGGGAAGGACCATATTGCATTACTTCAGGGGTTGGCATTGGGGCATATTTCTTAGAAGATTTGGATAGTCATGTAATACCATGCCCCTGGAATGCAAATAACCTCAAAAGGTACTATTATTAATTGAATCATTTCTTTGTTCATTATGATAACTTGTCATCCTTATTTGTTCTCTAAGCGTTTAAACTTAAATCCAATCATGCCTGTAGTCCTCGGACCAGATGATTTGGGTTAGTTAACACTCCTTATCGGTTCTCTAAGTATTTAAACTTAAATCCAATCATGCCTGTAGTCCTTGGACCAGATGATTTGGGTTAGTTAACACTCCTTATCGGTTCTCTAAGTGTTTAAACTTAAATCCAATCATGCCTGTAGTCCTCGGATCAGATGATTTGGGTTAGTTAACACTCCTTATTGGTTCTCTAAGTGTTTAAACTTAAATCCAATCATGCCTGTAGTCCTCGGACCAAATGATTTGGGTTAGTTAACACTCCTTATTGGTTCTCTAAGTGTTTAAACTTAAATCCAATCATGCTTGTAGTCCTCGGACCAGATGATTTGGGTTAGTTAACACTCCTTATCAGTTCTCTAAATGTTTAAACTTAAATCCAATCATGCCTGTAGTCCTCGGACCAGATGATTTGGGTTAGTTAACACTTCTTGGGCATTCCCCATAAGTATTTTAACCTAAACCCTATCATGCCTGTGACCCTCGGACCAGGTGATTTTTAGTTAGTTAATATCCTTGTGCTGTTATTAATATTGAAGGTTATTTTTGGGATAAATCTTGCCTGACATTATTAATTGTGTTTAATGTCAACTCTAACCTGTGTTAGCATTCCTAGTATACATGCAAAAGGATCTGTCCAACTCTTATAATACTTGTTACGATCATCCCTTAACAGTAACCTTTACGTATTGTCTTCTTCGGAATCAATTTTAATTATATATATTATCAGCAGGATAGAGTAATTATGTTTGCCTACATTGCCATAATTACAAAGTGAAGTTACTTGTAGCAAAGGAAAACCATATGGTATGCAACAAATACACCAAAAGTAAAAGAGAAACTACTTTATTGATCAAAATAAGATAGTTTACAACCCCCTACATAAAGGGAGAACAAGAGTAAAAAAAAAAGAAAAAAAAAAGAAAAAAAAACAACAACAACAACTAAAGTCTATGTTTCTGCTGGGGCTTGATCTTTGGGCTCCCAGGATGTTTTCTTTTCTTCCACGACCTCACCCTTTTCCTTAGGTGGCTCAGCGGGGGTGCTCTGATCACTTGGCTGGCTGGAATCCTTGGGAGGCTCAAGGATGATTGGGGGAGCTTCGCCGACCAAAGGTTGCTTCGAGACCTCTAAGAATTGTGGTGGAGGAGGGGGATCAAACTCTGGAAGCTCTCGGATTTCTGGGTCATAATAGATGCTCTTAGGCAGCCTCAGCTCCGAGTTAGCAGACACCCCAGCAGCATTCATCGCCTTGCCCCATGTCATGTCGCAGTAGTCCCGGGCGATCGAAGCAAATTGCTCAGTAAGACCCTTTTCGGTCGTCTCTACTCTCAGTTGGTAGGCCATTTTCTTTTCGGCATCGGTCACCTCCTTTGCCAGCTGAGCGTCCCTCTGAGCCTGCTTGGTAGCCTCCTTGGCCTTCTGGAGTTCGGCGTGAAGTTCCTTCACAAGGGCCTTCTCAAATGCCAGATTGTTCTGAATGTCATTCAGCAGCTTGCGTTGGGCTTCGGCCTGGGTCTCAGCATTTCTGAGACCAGCATTGAGGCTATACCTTTCCTGGGTCACCCCCTTTAGCTGGTCCGAGATCTGAGAGACCTCCTCCTTTAGGCTGCCCAGTGCCTTTTCTGCCTCGGACCTAGAATGGGCCTTCACTTGGGCTTCAACGTAGGCTTTTCAATTCCACTCTTCGGCCACGAAGACTTGCTGTGTAATCTGAACAAGTAAAGTAATAAAGTTAGTATAAAATATAGAAAATTACTACTCCAACCGAAGAGCCAAGTGAGCACGCTTACCATGGCTAGGTCCCTCTTCAGGGACATGAAAAGATCATACTGGCTGAAGCGCCTGTATGACTCCATATCTCGGGGGAGGAGCAGTGGTTGCTCCAAAGCTTCAGCTATGAGCCCAGCTCTACCCCCGTCATAATTCCTAACCGAGGTCTCCCAGGAAAAAGGAACACCATCTAGTTCCAGCCTGGGAGACCACGTGCGTTGCCCCCGGCGCACGTCGGCCACTAGAGGCTCCTCCCTGCTTTCCACCGAAGAGGCCCTCTTGCTGCGGTGGTCCTTTACCACCTTCTACTGCTTGGTGGTCTTTGGTGGTACCACTACCTCCCGCTCCTCAGGCTCGAGAGACCTCTTTTTCTTTAGATCCGGTATCGGTTTCAAGGCTGGATCAGAGACCTGAGGTGGGGGTGGGGGTGGAGGTAAGTTCACCACTGGCCGAGAAGTCCCCGTCCCCTTGGACTCAGTCTTAGTACCCCTTTTCTTCAAAAGAAGCTTTAAATCAGACATCTCTTCTTCCTCGAAAGAGTCTTCAGGGACTGTAGTTAGCAAAAGTGGTTGGCAGACGCTGGATTGCCTGTCGGCCTCCTCCTCGAAATCTATAGAGTGTATTATTTGTCCCCCCCTGAAGCGTCCCCTTCAAATTTAAATTTGTCAATCTGTTCCTCTAACGAAGTGGATGAAGAGTCGACCCTTTCTCCTATGGCCACCGGTTCGAGAGGAACTTGTTGAAGTGGTCGGATTAGCAAAGGAATGCCCTGGGGGTTAGGGTGTGGAACAGGCTGAAGGTTGTATGGTGCTAAGAAGTGTCGCCGAGCGACGTCTATTCGCCGTAGCCGGTAATCACCCTGTGTAATGGCATTGCCAACCGGCTGGATGTCTGCTTTCTTGGGCGTATAGCCGAGTATGAGTGGGATGGACCGGAGCTGTCCGTCTTCACTTACGAATATCTCCGAGCATAGTAGATAATTAAGGGCGGGGGCGTTGATAAGGTTGAGCCGAGGAGCAGTATGTGCCTTATCTGTAAACAAACAAACAAACAGATCTGGTCAGAAGATTGAAATATGATGACATAAAAAAAAGAGGGTTATGGAGAATAAAGATCATAAGACTATTGTTAGAAATCCTAAGTCTAAGGAGTCACACCTGGCTCTCCTGACTCAGTCGGACAGTGTAGACCGTCATGCCATGCGCCCGAGACGATTAAATAGTCGTCTTTCATCCCTTTATTTGATTTAGGAAGGCAGGAGAACAATCTAACGATATCGGATCGGGATTTACGGTAGTATCCCGCACCTTTTTGGCTATGACATTCATACATATATGCCAAGTCATGTCAAGTCAGCCCTAGTCCTAATTGTTCGTTCAAGGCATCGATGACTCCTAATATCCTAAAGGTGTTGGGCGCGCACTGCTCAGGAGAGAGCTTGTGGTTGTGAAGGTAGTTCAAGGTAATGGAACCCATTGGGAGGGTCATTCCCCCTTCAATGAAGGCTATCATTGGGATTATGACCTCTCCTTCTCTTCGGGCCATTAGTATTCACTCCGGAGGGCAATATCTCAGATTCACCCCCCGCGGTATACCATAATTTTGCTTAAATTCCTCTATCAACGCCGGACTATCGACGAGATGTTGGAATTTGCCCATTTTTAGAGAACGATTGAAGTAGTGGATAGGAAATGGGTTTTGATGGTAGAAAATATTAGCCAAGAAGAAAATAAAGAATCAAGAAGTGCCGAAACTTACACAAACAAGATTGGGGTATAATCCCTGGACTCGAAATGGACTCTTGGTGGATCCTGGAAGCAAAGAACACAGAAATCCGAAGAAGCTTGAAAGGTTTTGAATGAAAGAGCTCTCTTGGTATTCTGAGGATGCATAAAGTAAAGAAAAACTGCCTCCTCTAGGGGTTTATATACAGGGACAGGTGAAAGGGTGTAATTTATCCCGTCCAAATCCCGAAGAAGAACCCTGTCCGTTGGATCAACAACCCACCATTGGATGCAAAGGACAAAACACCGCCTGGAGCAATTAATACAGCGCTTTGGGAATACGGAACTGACAGCGGCAATAATGAAGCGCTTGTCTATATGCTCGCGCGTGTGTAAACGGGGATATTTATGACTTCCCTCTTTTAAATTTCTTTATTTTTATTTCTTTTTCCTTACGTGGCAGATCAAAATCTTATTCTTTCTCCTCGGATGCGAGGGAAAAATTAAAATTTTGAGGGGCTATTGTGGGGGGGAAAATGGCCCAATCCAACATTGTGGGCCGAATGAGGACTACTGTGCGACCGAGAAGAAGGAGGTGGTAAGGGCAAGGCCCATCTGGAAGTGGGACCCTCAGAGAGAAGAGTGATTATAATCCGAAGAGGTTATCTTCTGTCCGAAGAGGTTATATTCCTCTGACGCGAAATGTATAGATCAATTGAACGAATAAAAAGTCAAGATGATCTTCCGAGGACTCCTCCTGATCAAGATAAGTTCTGAGTACACTGAGAGACAATAAGGATGAAGAAATATCTAAAAGGAAAGCTGCTACCACCGTATTTAATGCTCTGCAGCAACTTTTCTAGCCGCATTTATGTGGAGAAGACCCCTGAACAGTGTATCCTCACCTACCTCCACTCACACAGAGCTAAAGGAGATGCTTGACATGACATATACTCAAGTAGACTCACGGATGAGGTACAAGTGGACGATGGAGATGAGGAGAAGAGAGGTTATATAAAGGAAGGAAGCTCTTAACGTAATGGGGGGGGGGGTTAACAATGGATATTTTCATCTCTCTTGTTTCCCTTCTCTCTCTTTTCTCCCCCCTTCTTCCGGGGTCCAATTGACAGGTGCTCCCCTCTATTATATAGTCACTCCTACCCTCATCTCCATCGTCCACGTGCTCCCCATCCATGAACTTGCTCAAGTACCTGTCACGTCAGACAGCTTCTTTTCATCTCTGTGTGAGTGGCGGTAGGTTGGGATGCACTGTTCTGAGGTCTTCTCCACATAAATGCGGCCAGAAAAGCTGTTGCAATGCATTGAATACGGTGGCAGCAGCCTTTCCCTCAGACATTTCCCCATCCTTATCGTTCCTGAATATGCTTTGAGCTTATCTTGATCAGGTGGAGTCCTCGGACAGTCATTCGGGCTTTTCCCCTACTCAATTAGTCTCCGATATCATATCAGAGCAAAACATCTTCCTCGGACAGGAGATGTCCTCCTCGGACTGGAGATATCCTCCTCGGACAGCGATGATCCTTCATCAAGAGGATTCCACTCCCAGCTGGGCCTTGTCTTTTCCGCATCCCTCTTTTCGGATGTGAAACAGTCCTCTCATGGGCATTCAGCCCATTAACTTGGGCCTGGCCCCCTTTTCCCCACAAATATGATTTTCTAGATTAGAGTTTGATTAATATCAGGTTTAAATTTTGTATGATTTTATTTAATTGTTGATTATATGATTTAATTAAGTGAATTTAACGATTTATTTATTTGCATTGTAAAGTTTATAATAACATTCTTAAGGTCATCTTTAATTAATTTTTTACTCCTTTAGCCATCGGTCTCTTTGTTTTCCAATTAACGGTTACTAATTAATTTATTTAATTGACATTTGATTTCTTTTACTAATATCTTTCTCTCCCTCTTTGTTAACATCCTATTGTTTTCCCAAATTTGATGATAATTCTAATGTACTAAATATTTATTCCATTTTGTTGTCATGAAGTTAGTGTTTCTAAAATAGCATGTGTTATTTATTCCATATTTATTCCATTTGATTTGATATTATTATTATTATTATTATTATAAATTTAGTGTTTCTAAAATAGCATGTGTTTTGTATTCTCTTTTTCTATTAATACACTGTAAAGTTTTATGGGAATACTTTATAAGAAAATTGTTTATTCCTTTTTTTTTTTTTTTTTTAAATCGAGTGTTTCTAAATTGATATTTGTTTTGTATTTCATTTTTCCATTGATGCATTGTAACATTTCATGAGAAGATTTTATAAGAACAATTTTATTTATTGAATAAAATATTATATGTTAAATTTTAAAAAAAATGAGACAACATATAAATAATTATGATATGGAGGATGTTGCTAAATTTAAATGTTGAATAAAATAAGATGAGAATAAAATAATAAAAATGAAATGTATAGCAATAAACACCATATTATTTTAGTTATGCTATGTAATAAAATAATATTATATTTTTATATACTATCTTTATAATGCAATAATATAACATTTAACCACCAATGAGAATAGAAAAGATAACAACATAAAATATAAAACTAAATCGTATCAAGCTGGATTACCTGTCAATTCCAATTTTAGCAAACTAATTGACTTCTAGTGGTGTCTAAAACTGATTTCTACGATGCATTTGGTGGAGCTTTCAATACTGCATCAGTATGTTTTGATGGTCAATCTATTACACTAAAGTTAAAAAAAATATATATATACCAACAATTGAAGGAAAATATATATATATATATATAAAGAGAGAGAGAGAGAGAGAGAGAGAGAGAGAGAGAGAGAGAGAGAGAGAGAGAGAGGCTTTTGAGTGTGGAAAAATAGAAATTATGCAAGGAATAAGAGGAGAATGACAATTTTATAGCATGAGGATAAGAATAAGAAGAGTAAAAAATAAAGGAAGATAAAAAGATAGAATGATATTAATATTAAGAGTAGTGGAGATATGAAAAGTTGAAATGGAATGAGAAAGGTTGAAGAAAGTTAAGATAGAGAGTAGTGGGGATATGAAAAGTTAAAATGGAATTGAAAATTTAATAATAAATAAGATAAATTAAATATGATATTTTGATTGTAATATAATAGAGTTTTTAATTCACTTTAAATGTTAAAAAATTGTATAAAAAAAATTAGAAAAAAATTGATAATGACATGACTGCTGATGTGGCTCAATAAGAGCGTAGGAACATTAAATGCTACGCTTCATCTTTTAGTAATATATAGATAATAAAAGAATTTATCTTGGCATTAAAAAATGCCACATCAACATCTAAATTAAAAAAAAAAAAATTATTTATTAATTTTAACTAAATAAAAAAATTTCATTATTTTCGGAAGAACAATGGGTAACATGTTCTTCATGTTCTTCGAGTTGCCCAGAAAATTAAAATAATCTAAGATTTTTTTTTCTTTTCTTGTATTTTCTTATCAAATAAACATGCAAAAATTCATACAAAATTCCTATCCTCCACCAAAACCTCTAACATGAAAAAATCATCAAACCCAAATATTAAAACCAACCCTAAAAAAATCATGAAACCTCTAACCCAGAAAAATCATCAAACCCACCACAACCAACGAATCCAAACCAATCAATAACCACCACTGCCTGGGGTTCACAACGCCACAGCCACCAATCTTAGAGAAAACCTACTATCAACAACCTAAGCCAAAAAGAAGCTGAAAACAGAAGAGAGCGAGGGATCTAGAAGAATTGGACCTGCATATTGCGCTTGACGAGATCGAGAGAAGTGACGACCATGTGAGTGAGACCACAACTGAGAATACTGCCAATGGTACAGGCGGCGTAGAAGGTCGGCGAGTACATCTCGATCTTGTCGGGCTCGCTTGGCTCTGAAATGACGAAGTTCTTGGTCGAAGACAAGACGCCGTTGTTGGAGCTTACTGGAGCAACAACATTGAGCATGGTCTTGTCAAGACCGAAGGATTTGTGCAAGGTGGAGACAATGGAGGAAGAGGAGTAGAGGAAGCTTGAGATCAGAGACTGATGTGAAGATTTGTCTGAGAGAGCCATCGGAGAAAGAGAGAGACAAAGGGTTTTTTTGGTAATGGAGGGAGAGAGAGGCTTATGGTCAAATTTTTAAATTTAGTTTATGTTTGTTATTGTGTTCTTTGTGTTTTTAAATTTGAGTTTGTGTTTGGTTTTGGGTTTGTGCTCTTATGTTCTTGTGTTAATGTTTAAATCTATGATATGTTCTTGTGTGTTCTTGTTTAAAATCAATTAGATCTAAATTTATATATTTTAATGTTTTTAATTCTGTTTTTTTTTTAATTTAGTTAAAATTGATAAATTATTTATAAAAAAAATTAGATGCTGATGTGACATTTTTTATAATATTTTAATTCCTCCGCCAGCCACTTCAAATATTTCCGTTAGTTTACTGACAGAAAGTACGAAAATAATATGCGTTAATTGGTTTAAGACTAAAAGTGGTAAAATTAAAATGTAGGGACCAAAATAGAAAAAAACCAAAACGTAGGGACTAAAAGTGCATTTATGCCATAAAAGAAAGGATCTTCAGGTTCTAGGCCAACTCTCTCCAACCCTTCCCTATGCTTACATTACGGCCTAATGCTAGAGTTTGCGTTTTGCCGCTTTGGACCTCCGGTATTTCCCAATCCACTAAACAACCATGACTTGAAAAAAAAAAAAAAACCCACATAATTAAGGGTTCAAGTGGTAATTAGTAGTAATGATATATTTTTTTTAGTATTCCATGTCTGTGTTCAATCTCACCGCTCCCCTTCTTCCTCCCACAATCTATATATATATATATATATAATCATAATTAATTGTGAAATTTGAGAGTGATAAAAATGGCTAAGGTCATTTTTTCTTGGTCAAGTATATCCATGAATAAGCGGATGATTTGATGTTGTTTGTGAGAAATGCCTTGAATTGAGTTTCACAATAAGCATGAATGTGAGAAATGCCTTGAATTGAGTTGAGTTTCACAATAAGCATGAATGTGAGAAATGCATTGAATTGAGTTTCACAATAAGCATGAATAACTTGATCTAGTGTGTATAAATGCATTTATCGATTGTTAATCTTTTTTGGGTTTAATGTGAGGCCCTCCAAAATAAGTTTAAAAAACCCAAAAATTGGCTTTTTGATATTGCTAAATGCACTTTTAATTTGAAGAGACAATACGTGCTAGCATTTCACAACATTTTCATAATAAATTTTAAATGGGAGGTTGTTACTAGTTGTTATTGTTGCGGCAAAAAAGTAATCTCAATGGTAGATTCAAATTTGAATTAATAACAACTAATTATCTATGATTTGTTGTAAAAATATTGTGGATGTATCACTTCTCTTTAAATTAAGCATCCCATTATGAATGAGTTTGACATTGGACACAATATAAAGATGAAGAATATTCATATACCAGCAATTCTCTGGATGTAGTGAATATAGTACTCTCTCCATTCTACTTTATGGAGATAGATTAATTAGTCATGCAAGCCACAATTGGATCAATGGGAGATTTAGGAAAAGTATAAACTCAAGGGCGTGTCCCTTGTAACCTTTCTATTATGTTTGAGGCATTACAAAATATTAGTACTTTATTTTTTTGAATCTCATAGAGAATAGAATACATTACAATACAGAACAGAAAAATTATGAAAAAGCCACTTTTCTTTTCGAAAACATTAGAAAACAAACATAGCAATAGTAAGGAACACTTTTTTAATATGATTTCTGATTTTCACAATTTAAGTTAGTTAGGTCCAGTATGAACATTAAACAGCTTAGCATATCTCTGAAAATAGCCAATCCGATCATTAACCCGTCTGTCATTGGGGTTTCCACATTCAAGTCCATTGATTAAGTTGGTTAACAACCCATATCCAACTGCCCGATTGACTTCTTTGTCAGCTTTTGTGGGGATATATCTTCCAACCATGACATTGTGACATGAGGGCAGGCTTCTGCTCACTCATCCAGAACCATAGAGCTGTCTTGAGAGCAATTAAGGAGCTATTTGCTACAATTTCGGGGTTCTTTAGACCATCAAATCCTAAGGCATTTCCAGCAGGACCATAATTGAAACTCCTGTCATAGTTTCAAGTCAAGAAAAATTAGATGTTTCTCATAAAAAACTTTTAGCTTTAAGAAATGTACTAACTTCTAAGAATCAAGAAAGCATCTCTTATGCCGGATATATGAGACGCATGTTTCACTGATATGCAAGTCCTACACGCGTGAGACCCACAAGTTAGTAAGGCATGTGTCTCATACATCCAATACATAAAATATTTTTCTTTATGCATGAGACTCACATGTCAATGAGACATATGTTTTATATGTCCAACACATAAATTTTTTTTCTCTAAATACCATATACATAACACAAAATCTTCTAAGTACCATATTATATGGCCCACATGTACTCGTGTTTAGAAGATTCCTATGCATAACACAAAATTATCATTGTAATTAGTAGGAAAGTTCTTAGTTTACATGGATAAATTTTATATTGTAGACTAAACTGATGTGTACAATATTGTACACATTTGCAAAAATTATATAACATTGTACACATTTTTTTAAGTCTATAATGCAAACCTATAATCACCCCAATTAATGTATACATGATTAATAGTCACGTAACATTACCAAGTTATTTGAATAGGGCCTCTTCCTTTGTAAGATTTGCCAGGGAAGCACGGCCATTCTTGGTTGCTGGAGTAGTTACAGTAATCATTTTTTGGACTAATTTCATCTTTATAACACAAGCCCCAAGCATAAGGTCCATTGGTTGCGTTAGGCCACCCACCTGAGGTCTCATAGGATATCTGACCAAGAAAAGCAGCAATTTCGCGCTTTCGTTTGGTTAAACTTCCTGTTCTACCGAATTTGGGAAAGCAACTCGATGCATTGATGAAAGGATCGTATGTGTAAAAGTTCTTGGCAGGGCATGCATCATCATCTTTGTGTAGAAATATTGTGTCAAAAAGCTCTTTGCTAATTAAAGAAGAGACTGGGGATTTCCGAGCTTGGGTACCCCATGATGCAAGGAAATTAATAGAGCTGAAGAAGAAGATGACAGAGAAAAGCAAGAGAGCAGGAGGCTGAGAATGCCATTGTCTATATAAGGTTAAACTTGATTGGTAATGGGAGCAAGATATGCCCTTCTTATGGATTAATGTAATGCAAGCCTCTCCTTGTGATTTCTTGAGACAAAACAAATGATACAGAACCTCTTACTTTTAGGATTAATTTTTTTTTATTAAATTTGATAGCATATAAAGTATTAGTTATTTAACTTTAAAGTTTTAATTTTTAAATGATTGATTTGGACACACATTTAAAACACCGTAAAAAGTTAAAATTTCACAAATAAGGCCAATGGTCAAAATTTCAAACTTGAAAATCATGATTTCAAATTACAATTTTAATTAATTTTTGGATTGTGTGTAAAACTGTGTAAAGCAATTGATGTACAACAAATTTAACCCATTACAAAATTCCACTTTATTCTTCAAATTTTTATAGAGAATCGGATACAATAAAATACAAAACAAAAAGTTAAATTAGAAAAAGTCAATGTCCCAAAATAGTAACAGGCTAACAGCCACCAAACTGGGAAATTTTTTAATATGATTTCTGATTTTCACAATCTAAGTTAGGTCCAGTATCAACATTAAACAACTTAGCATATCTCTGGAAATAGCCAATTCGATCATTCACTCGTCCATCATTGGGTTTTCCACACTCAAGTCCATTGATTATATTGGTCACTAACCCATATCCGGCTGTTCTATTGGCTGCTATGTCAGCTTCTGTGGGCACATATCTTCCAACCATGACATTGTGACATGAGGGCTTAGGATTCTGCTGAGTCATCCAGAACCATAGAGCTGTCTTGAATGCAATCAAAGAGTTGTTTGATACAATTTCAGGGTTCTTTAGTCCATCAAATCCTAAGGCCTTTCCAGCAGGACCATAGTTGAAATTCCTGCCATAGTTCCAAGTCAACAAATTAGAAATTTTCCTAGCTAGCTTAAAGTTAAAGAAACGTACAATCTCACATGCATGCAAAACACATAGTAATTTTCACGATAATTAATATATATGTAGTCACGTAACATTACCAAGATAGTTGAATGGGGCCTCTTCCATTGTAAGATTTGCCTGGATAGCATGGCCATTCTGTGTTGCTGGAGTCACAGTAAACACTTTGTGGATTAACTTCCTCTTTAAAGCACAAACCCCAAGCATAAGGTCCATCAGGTGCGGTAGGCCACCCACCTGTGGTCTCATGGGATATCTGACCAAGAAAAGCAGCAATTTCTCTCTTGCGTGTGGTTAAGCTTCCTGTGCTACCAAATCTGGGAAAGCATCTGGATGCTTTGATGAAAGAATCGTATGTGTAAAAGTTTTTGGCTGGGCATGCATTGTTATCTTTGTGCAGAAATATTGTGTCAAAAAGCTCTTTGCTAATTAAAAAAGAGATGGGGAATCCCCGAGCTTCAGTACCCCATGATGTAAAGGAGAAGAGAATGAATGAGTAAAGCAAGAGAGTAGGAGGCTGAGAATGCCATTGTCTAAAAGGTTAAACTTGCTTGCTTGGTAATGGGAGAGCAAGAAAGGCTCTTCTTATAGATTCATGCAATGCTAAGTGTCCCCTAAATTTTGTGAGATATAAAGAAAAGGACACGTTTTGGAGAGTAACAATTCCTCTAATAAAGTCAGAGGTCAAGTTTTTGACTTTGCCATTCCACTCCTTTTCATTGGGTATTAAAAATTTAAAGAAGCATTTTGTTGAACAATAATGTTCTCTGAATCTACAAATATGAAATTACATTTGTATAAGCCTTTTTTGACTAGGTCATCGTTTGAGATGGTCTAGACAGTTGACATAGCATTGTCCAAGTGGAAATGTCGACACCCAGCATATTTATTTCTACTTATATGAGCGAATGGGAGCATCAATCGGCCTGCGGCTCAGGTTGTGGGATAAGAGTGGAAGACCCACTACTTCTCATTTTACAATTTTGTATTCTGATAAACATTTTTTTAATGCTTCAAAAGCTGCATTTCTGCTCAATCTCCAATCTTCTTAGCCAATGATGAAAATCCAAAAATGGCTTATTTATTACGTTGAAACTTGAACTTTAAACTCTGATATTCTTTGCAAATGTATCGCTAATATATAAGATGAAAGTCCAGCCACGTTTATAGGCCATGTTGGAAACGTGTGTGTAATTGCAGGTGGGATATGGGAATGTGCCCAATTTCATATTTACTAGTATAAAATTTTGTGATATAGAGCACAAGCATTATTGTCCGCCTACGCCCACCAAGTTCTTGGATCCAGCCTCATCGGGTACGCAAGCACCATGTTGCTGAGATTTAAGGTAATCTAATTGTGGCTGAGGGTATAGAGTCATGTCTATTTCACACACTTACTTACACATATTATAGACATTCACCACTTTTGTTCAAAAATTGTGACTTAAAGTCACAATTTCCTTTCAAATTAGAAATACTTCAAGTCTCGATTTCAGTTAAAAAATTGAATGGATTAGTGTGCGGAATAAAAATTTCCCATATACATGTATATTTTATGTTTGGATCATCACAATTCATGCTTGCGTACGCTGCCCTGTATTTAGAGCCAAAAAAGAAAAAAAATTGTGCACGCCATGTGTGCAAGCACTAGCCAAATATGATCCCTTCTTCACACGGTACGTAGTGCTTTGACTAAACAGTTCAATGTGAGCCAAGTGCTAAAAGATGCATCCATAAATGTACAAACGTCTCATGCTTTCTTTGACTGCTAAAAAGGATATTTTATTTAGATATTTTAGGCTTTGTGTCTGATCCGATCCCGGCCCGCTGCATTGTCTGACTGTATGCAAGTAAAACCCACCTTGGCAATGGCAGCTTACCATCACTTTATTTTTTATTTTTTAGTTCTTTTGATCGAGGCAGCTGATACATACAACAAAATGCATCCTTTAGTAAAACCTTTACTATTTTCATACTTCAGACTTCAGAGAGAAGCAGCCTGCTAGTATCGTATTGTGTTGTGATCTGTGAAGTCTAAATTGAAATAATTTAAAGTCAACATAGGATTTTTATTCATTTTTAGGAAAAATTGGAAACAATTTGGAAGCAACCACTGTATTCCTACCTCCCCACAGTGATTTATTTAGTAGGAGAAAAACCTAATATTAAGACATAAACATAATGAGGTCCACCTAGGGTGGTAAATGAATTGAGTTATTTATAAATAGTTTGGGTTTGATTCTGAAAAAAAATTTGTTTATGTTCATTTATTTAAAAAACAAGTTGATTCTTTCCTGTAATTGCCTAATGTTTGTGGAATGAATGTACTCCATAAATTCATGAGAATAGTACATAGATTGGACACCTTTTTTTAAAACCCAAAAAAAAAAAAAAAAAATTCATTAGCAAGAATGACCCCCCTTTTTTTTTTTTTAAAATGGTTGAGGATCTTGAGATGTTGATGATGATGGTGGTGGTTAGAGAGAGAAGTGGGATTTTCTTTAGGTTGATGATGGTGGCTGTTGGTTGTGAGGCAGAGGAAGAGAGCTAGGGATTTCAGTCTGATTTGGGGAAGACCTGCGCGCCAAAGGTAGGTGGTAAGTGCATTAAAATGCTTCACGTGATTTATCACGTGAGCTTGAATCTGATTTCTTCCTTATTTTATTCACCAGGGTTAAAAAATAATAATATTTTATAGCTCCCGTCTGTTCCCCCGTTAATTGGTGACGAAATGGGGCTCGAAGGACTAAAATAAAAAGCGTAAATTGGTTTTAGGGACTAAATGTGGAAAAAATAAAATTTAGGGACTAAAATGGAAAAACTTCAAAATGTAGGGACTAAAAGTGCATTTACGCCTAAATAATTTTAATTAAATTGTATTTTAGGTTTTTTTATTTTATTATTTTAATAGTGTCGTTAGCCACATCAGCTTTTTCTATTAGTTGGCTGACGGTAAAGACTGATATGGCACGCACTAATTGGTTTCGGGACTAAAAGTTGTAAAATTAAAATGTAGGGACAAAAATGGAAAAAAGTCAAAATTTAGGGACTAAAAGCGCATTTACGCCTATTATTTTTGGGTTAAATGGGCTTCAATGAGTTTTTAGTTAAAACTCAATAATTACTAGGTCTAATTGAATTGATGTCCATTTAACCCAACTAATAATTGCGTGGGTTTAGATTTAATTAGAGTGAGTGAATTTGGGTGGGGAAATAGATTTGAGCTTATTTTGCCACCCCTAGTTAACCATTCCTCTCCTTCTCTTTTCCTCCTCACTTTACCCTTTACTTTCCTTCCGTTCCAAACTTCTAAACACACTATTAGGAAATATCATGCACAAACTAATTGTGGACAATGGTGGGTGGGTGTAGGCTTGCCGCATCGATTTTGGGCGTAGAGTAAGTGCAACCTAGCCATCACACAAAAGAATAATTGGTTGAATTTTAATCTAATTTCCAATCAAAATACAGTAATAAGTCCCTTCTGGTAACACTATTCAAAATGCATTTTGCAAGTTTTTAGGTATGAGAACTTTAATACTCATAAGCTTTTATGAAAGAAATTGTGTTGTGCACGGGCAGACATAACACCAACCGATTTGAAGAAGTGTATATTGCTGGGACCTAGGAGATAGTTTTGCATATCTTCATTTTTTTTTTTGGCTGAAATATAGTCAAAATATAACAAACGCTTGTACGGAATCAAATCAATAGATAAAAAGTGTTTGAATTTTTTCCAACTCTTTATGATACTAATAATAGTCTCTCTTCTCTTGTTGACAATTGCAGTTGTTTGATGTGCCAAATGTTAAGCGCTATTACATAGAAGCGAATAGATGTGTGGATGCATCGGTGAGAAGGGGCACCAACCAAGCACAAGACAATAAAATTCAACTGGAAAAAAAAAAAAATGAAGCAAAATATTTTGAAAATGTTTTTAAATACTCCTACGAATGTACTTTTCTTTTTAATTCAAATCATGTTTGATTGTATGTTAATAGAAATTTTCCTGAGACTATACTGGATGTTTAATATTTAGGAAACAGTTTGAATTTACTAATGTGCATGTCAGGTTGAGGTGTTCAGCCAATGTTGGGTTAGGTTGTTTTGGACCTTTTGGTAGGGCTTGCGTACAAACGCTGGGTCACACATTCTAGCCCAAGTCATTTCAGAACAATTCATCAATTTATGAGCCATGCATTGGCTGCTCAAGAAATTTTTTTTTCAACAGAGTTATTAATAAACTTAAATTAAACAAAATTTAATAAAAAAAATAACATAAATATATCGAGTTATAAAATATATATATATATATATATGAAGTTTTGTAATTTCCATCTATAAATTTTCATATTTTGAAATTGTTACACGATAATTTATTATCAGTTATCATTATATATTATTTTTTTCAACAGAGTTATTAATAAACTTAAATTAAACAAAATTTAATAAAAAAAATAACATAAATATATCGAGTTATAAAATATATATATATATATATATATGAAGTTTTGTAATTTCCATCTATAAATTTTCATATTTTGAAATTGTTACACGATAGTTTATTATTAGTTATCATTATATATTGTCAATGTAAGTAGGTGTGACCATTTTATTTTGTTAAGTTTGTATAACATTTTAATTTTTAGGTAGTTATTATTTATTTTCCATTTTTTTTTATAAAAATATTATAAAATAAATGAGAATATTCCATCCACTAGCACTGTATTAATTATTGATCCACACAACCATAAAAAAGCAATCAAATGCTTGAAAAATTATATCTTTACAATTTTTTTTAATCACTAACTTTATAACGAAAAAAAATATTATAATATGATAACAATTAACGATACATACACATTTAACAAACCCTAAATATTTTTAAATTATTAAATTATATAAAGCTATATTGTATTTATACTATACACAAACACATTCACACACACCACAATTCACACAAATAATATTATAACAAAATAAAAAATAATGCACACAGTCACAATTATTAAAAGAAACACATACACACACATAATATAAATTTATTATAAAGAGATAGATACTCACAAACACTAATTCTTTATTCTTAGAGTCAGAGATACCAAGATAGTTAGATGGAGAAGAGAGATGAGATGAGATTCATGAGCATGAGATCATATCAAGGAGAGATAGAGAGATTTATGAGCTATGTTATTGTTTGATCTTGAGCTTGGCTGATATATGATCAAGGTGTGCAAAAATATATTTAAAGTTTTTTTTTTTTTTAAAAGAAGGTAAATTAAACTAGTAAAAAAATTATTTTATGTATATATAAATTTTTTATCCCAGTCCCTGAACAATATGTACATTGTCCATGGAACCGTGGGTCCTATATAGGGTTTGTTTGGATACTGCTTATTTTGCTGAAAATTAAAAACTTATTGTTGAAAACACTGTAAATAATTTTTAAAACACAAAACACTGTAGCAAACTTATTGCTGCGTTTTTCACAAGTTCACTAGTCTGTGAACAATTCTGTGGGACCCAGGATTTAAAATGCAAAATGCAAAAACGCGTTAGGCAAACGCACTTATAATTACGTATAATGTATTCAGAGAAGCAGCAAAGCCATGGGTTACTTCCTAAAACAAAATTATTAACTATATTTCTTAATTGAAACATGGTAACACTATTTTTTTTTTTTGAGCATATGGTAACACTAAAATTATCAAAATTAGTTTTTATACATATGGGATAACCACCTCTCAGGGACGGAGCCACCATGGGACTGGGGGGCAATGGCCCCCCTGTGTGTACTAATTTTAACAATTTTATTTTATAAAATTATATATTTTTTCCCTTAAATAATATCATTGATTATTTTAAGAATAATACTATACTCACAAACTTTTTAAAAACATTTTTACAAATTGTTCTAGTAGCAAATTCTTATTGGTTTGCATATGAGTCCACCACTCACATCATTTTTTTACTTACAAGTAACCACTTACCGTATCATATCAGTAATTTATAAAAAAAGGTTTGTAACTCTAATATTTTCCTCATTTTAGTGACCATGAAAAAATTTATAGATCTAAAATAAAAAAACAAAATATACAAGCCCCAAGTTTCTCAAAAAAAAAAAAAAATATTACTAATAGTAAAACTAAAAAAAAAAAAAAATTAAGTTTAATTAACCAATTTAATCCAAAGTAAACAACCCTGCCCTTTAAAAATTATAAACAAAAATAATTTCATTCTTATCTATACCAAAAAAAAATAATTCTCAGTAACCAAGTAGTAATAGAGTCAGAACTGCACAAAACCAACAGTATAAAACGACACCCCCTAACTCAAAATTTTGACTTTGTCCCTACCACCACTTTTAGGACCACTTTTTTTCATGTATAGTTTATAAATTATAGATAGATAGAAGTCGTCTTATATATATATATATATATATCTATATATAGGGAGATGGCATATAAAACCCAAATAAGCATTGGGCCTTAGATTAGAATGGGCCCAGAACTTGTCCTTCCTAGATATGAAGCCTCCTAAGAAGGGAACATATCCCAAAGTAAGGACCAAAGGTGAACAGGAAATCATTGGAGACCTTCCTCAAGGTCTCGAACCTCGGAACTCAACCTAACATATCCCAAAGTAAGGACCAAAGGTGAACAGGAAATCATTGGAGACCTTCCTCAAGGTCTCAAACCTCGGAACTCAACCTAATAGGACCCATCACCTTGGATCCGGACATGAATAACTACTAAAGTCATTCAAGGTGAAAACCTATTAATTATACTGCCCACACCAGTCCATGATTCCGAGCAACAAAAAATTATTTTCGAGGTATGCGTGAATATTTGAGGACGCTTTCTAGATTTTCTTGATAAATCCACAACAACCCACCTAATATAGTTGCATTTAATGCAATAGATAACTAATTAGAATAAGACAAAAAGGTCCAAAAGTATTTGTTCATCATAACCTTGAGAAAAAGAAGAGCCTGATGGGACAGAAGGCTGCTGAACTACATCAAGACATCACCTACTATAACGCATGTTGGAGAAGAAAATGAAGCAAACTAAGCAAAGGATAAGAATTAAAAAAGGAGAAGAAGGGAGAGTATAAAAGGAAAGAGAGAAATAGATAAGGGGCGGTTTTTTAAAAGATTCTCCAAAAGTAAGAAGAAAAGAAAAAGAGGATTAAAACACATAGTGAGGAATGTAACAGTAAAAGTATATGAATAAAGTCCTTGACACTATTTTGACAGTAAAGAGTTATTTAGTTCTTATTCAAATTTTCCATTGCGGATTGTATTAAACTCATAATAGAAATTAATTGTGATTATAAGCAAGTAATTAAGCTTGGGTTAATTTCTTGCTCTTACAATATATAAAATAAAAAGTTAGAAATCTTAAGTGATCTTCCATATGATCTATATAAAAAGAAAGGCAAGCTAAATATTAAGAAGAGAATGATCAACAAAAGGAATCTTAGGTGTTGTTTGGATTTTGCCAAACTCATATCTCATATCTCAAAAAAATTGAGTTTTGTTAACTCATATCTCAAAATTCGTGGACCCCACATGCATGAAGTTTGTTTGGCTTTTTTTCTTGATGTGAACTCAGTTAATAAAACTGAGAATTTTGGGATATGAGTTATCAAAGTTGGAAACACCTCTGGGCTTGTTTTCATTTTTTTGAGTTTTGAGATTTGTTAACTCCATGGCAATATATGTAATTTTAGAGCTGCTTTTAGGTCCCACGGCCGTGTTACATCAAATCACAGCAGACCCACTTCCACTTCCAACGGCACTTTGTGTTTACTTTCCCAACTTACTTCAGCCCTTCACTACCTTCACTTCACTACTTTTCATCACTTCCATTTTCCTTCTCCCAAGTCCACAGCACAGCAACTGAAAATACCCAATGCATCAAGGAAGTATATACCCAGCCCAAGAACAAAAAAACCTATATAACCCAAGAACAGAACACTCTGTATATCCACAAGAATTAATTTAGGCATTTTAACTAAAACCCAATAAACTCTCATATATTAGCCAAGAAAAAACAAAAACAAGAAAATGTGTACAACAGAAACCAAAAAGAGCACACATGGCAAAAGAAGCATCACAAAGAGCATCCCAACCAAATTAAAATTTGCAAAAAGCATAAAGCAAATTACAAATATTACCAAATAAATAACACAACATAAACAATAAACCCAGTAAACCCAATAATGGCCTCCCTACAACCACAAAAAATAAAATAAAATAAAAAATAAAAAATAAAATAAAAGCAGGAAAAAGAAAAACAAGCAAATGGGTGTGACAGAAACTGAAAACCCAGATAGCAAAAAGCATAAAATATGAAGAAGAAAAAAAGTTGGAGGGTTGAGTGAGAATGAAAAGTGTTATACCTTTGCAGAACTATAGAGGAAGCGAAGTGGGAACAAGAAAAGAAAGTATCATGGGAAGAAGGGCGTAAAAAGAAGGAAGAAGAGGTCTAAAGATTTTTGTGGGACCAGTGAGTGACATAAAGGTGAGTGATTGAATCGAAAAAGCCACTGAAATATTTCACCCAAACAGCTCACCAAACTGAGTTATAGAAATTAGAGTATTTTTGAGTGAAGAGTGATGAGTGATAAGTGATGAGTGATCAGTGATAAAAATTGAGTAAAGAGTGATGAGTTAACAAAAAAAATAAACCAAACAGGGCCTTAGAGTCGGAGAAGAACTCATAATTGACGAATGAATCACATAAACTTTTAGGAGGGAAAATCACTATAAGCCGAATTAAAAACTTATTTATTCAAGTGTTGAAATGAATTGAATAAAAGTGAGAGAACTATAAATAATATCTGGCTGTTATTTATTAGAATTTGATTTTTATAAGAAATTATTATAAAACACCATACCGCAATAGAAATTTAAGAAATCTATAATCAATTACAATATAATAAAAAAACACCAATATATAATTGTATATTATAAACATATAGCTTAATAAGAAATATTTACAGAATTGTTACTATGGTTTTCTTTTTTTGGACAAATAGTTTGTTACTTTGTTATAGTGCTAGTTTATGGGAATACCTGGGTTTCCTTGCAACAAGATTTAGAAAAAAAGAATTAGGGTTTTAAAGAAGATAGAGGACTTAGAGTCGGAGAAGAACTCATAATTGACGAATGAATCACATAAACTTTTAGGAGGGAAAATCACTATAAGCCGAATTAAAAACTTATTTATTCAAGTGTTGAAATGAATTGAATAAAAGTGAGAGAACTATAAATAATATCTGGCTGTTATTTATTAGAATTTGATTTTTATAAGAAATTATTATAAAACACCATACCGCAATAGAAATTTAAGAAATCTATAATCAATTACAATATAATAAAAAAACACCAATATATAATTGTATATTATAAACATATAGCTTAATAAGAAATATTTACAGAATTGTTACTATGGTTTTCTTTTTTTGGACAAATAGTTTGTTACTTTGTTATAGTGCTAGTTTATGGGAATACCTGGGTTTCCTTGCAACAAGATTTAGAAAAAAAGAATTAGGGTTTTAAAGAAGATAGAGGCCAAAAAATAACTCTCTCTAGCTAGGGTTTCGATTGGAGACATAAGATGAGTATTTATAAGTTAAAATTAGAGTTTTTGGGGCTTTTTAATAATATTTGGACGTTCTCAAGGGTCTATGGGCCGGCCCACATCAAAGCATGATGTTTTGGGCCCTTAAAATGAAGTTTTAAAACCCAGAAAACTGGACTGCTCAATTAGCTGAACTTCAAATGATCATAACTTACTTGATATAAGTCTAGATTAGGTAAAATTTTTGTTCAAATTGAAGCCCAGAATGATTACGTTCCAATGAAACAAACCTCAGTAAAAAATTGTTTGCGGAGAAAAAGTTATGATCAAAATAGTGAGCAAAAGTCATTTTTCAGTATCGATTTCAAAGCGGTTTAAGCACTTTTGATTTGTGATTACTTTCAAATTATTATGAAAATTTTAAATTCCCTTAGTTGACATATGTCAAGCTCATCATTGGGGTCGGAGACTAAAATTTATTAATAGGTACAAAATGTAATGTCTACACCAAGGCAAATGAGCCTTTCGCGCCATGAGGGCAAATGATTTGGATGCATCTGTCACTCTAAATGAGAATTTCGTTTCAAGAAATCTACGTTTGAAAGTTTCCTTACAAGCCCATATACAGGCTTTCAAAAAAGAAGAGAATCCTTTCATTTGGTGGGACGACTGCCATAGGGACTCCGTGAAAAAAATTTTAAGTTCGCAAAAAAGTCAAGTGGACTTTAACTTTCATTTTTTTAATCGCTAGAGCCTTTTTTTTTTTTTTTTTTTTTTTTGAGTTTTAATCGCTAGAGCCTTTTTTTTTTTTTTTTTTTTTTTTGAGTTTTAATCGCTAGAGCTTCGGCACCGAGAACTTTGCGAGGAAGCATTGATCTATGGTTATGTATAAATATAAGGTTTAATAAGAAGTATAGCAACAATTTTCAAATTCTCTATTTGCCTTTTTTGTCTTTTATGCTCAAAATAGAAAATTATCAGCATTGTCATATGATTTTATACATATAATTTACACATATTATATTAAAGTGATTTCAATTATATAAACACTTATTATTAAACCTTATATTTATACATAACCATAGGTCAATGCTTCCTCGCCGCGATTAAAAAAAATGAAAGTTATAGTCCACTTGACTTTTTTGCAAACTTAAATTTTTTTTCACGGAGTCCCTATAGCAGTCGTCCCACCAAATGAAAGGATTCTTATCTTTTTGAGAGCCCGTACATGGCTTGTAAGGAAGCTTCCGAGAGCCCGTATATGAGCTTGACAAGTTAAAACAAGTATAACGACAATTTTTAAAATTCTCTATTTTTTACCTCCTCCCTCTAAAAAATGAAACAAAGTCCAACCAACCAATAATTTATTGTTCTATGGTTGCCAACATTATTAAACCATTGTCAAGCCTTAAGAATATCAAGTTTCTTTACAAAAATAAGGAAAAAATAAGGGTATGTTTTGTAATTGTTTTTTTCTCTTATTTTCTGTTTTCAAAAAAAAAAAAAAAATTCTATTTTTGAAACTTAAAAACTTGTTTGGCAACAAAAAATGGACAGAAAATACAATTGTTCTTAAAACTCAATTTGTGAAGGAAATTGAAAAGATGCAAAATGTTGTTTTCAATTCCTAATTTTTAAAAGTTAATGAAAATATATATTTAATTTAATGAATCTGTCTCACTTAATGAGTTATCATTAAAGTTCAAATCTTAGTAACAACATATTTTAGTATTTTCTATTTTTTTTTCAAAAAACTATTTTTTTTTATTTTTAATTTCAACTAACCAAACATGTTTTTGATTTCAAAAATATAAGAAAATTGTTTTTTCTTTATATTCCCAAAAACAAGTTTTTGAAATTAGAAAACAAAAACGGTTACCAAACATAACCTAATATTTTTTTTATATATAAGTCAATAGTTATAACAATAGAGATTCATAAACAGTTTATAACTAGTTGTTATTTATTAGAATATAAATTCTATCACGATTTATCATAAAGCTATAACTATACTCTCTAATTATCTATTTCAAATGTGTTTAAAATGATTAAACACAGTCTCATACTAATCCAACAAACATTAATTATAGTTATGTATATACATAAGAGTTAGTAAGAAATTATTATTATAGAATTGAAATATCTTTAATATGTAAATTCAAATTATATATATAACATTAAATGACAATGGTGATAATTTACTATTTTGAGCATAAAAAAATATAAATACAAAACATGACACTTGGACAATCAATAGTAAAACTATTGGTAAAATTTGTACACGTGGCAATTGAATAGGTCTATTACTTGGCTATTTTGAGCATAAGAAAGAAAAAAATCCATTATATCTTTTTATCTTTGTATCAAGTTCACTGGTTACTAGACTAGAATTTACCATCATTTAGGGAAGCTTGATTGTCGGACAAGGGGTTTTATTCAATCAATATCCCTTCAGATTAGCATCTCTTCCAAATATTGTATCAATCTTTCATGAGATGCATTTGCCTTTCAAAGGAATGAAGTTTTTTTTTTTTTTGTTGGTTACAAGGTGCGGGATTTTTTTGTTGTTGTTCTTGTAGGAAATAGATTGTTTTATATTTTTATATGAAACAAAATATGAAGTGTGAACAACTTGTAAAACCAACAACTTCATATATTTTTAGATGAGATGACTAATAAATTTTTTTTCTATTGTGAACATCTAGCAAAAATCTGAAGTGTGAACAACACAGATTCATAATTTAAGAAAGTAAAAATAGTAATTTTTTAAAGTAAATTACCAAATACCATTTTCTAAGTTTTTAGAACACAATTGTTGAGTACATTAGATTGATATTCAAGATTTTATTTTTCAATTTCCTAACGAGAAATTAAAATAGTATAATGAAAATTTTAAAATCGTCTCTATTTTTCCTCCTTACTCTCTCTACCTATAAAAAATGAAACCAAGTCCAGCCAACCAACTATTTATTGTTCTATGGTTATGTATAAACATAAGCCTTAATAACCTTTTTTTCTTCATCTTCGGATACTATCGAGGCAATCTGCAAGTTTTTGAGCACTTCGGAGGCTTTGGAGGAAATAACTTCCCTAAGGTTCCTTGAGCCCTCGGTTTGCCAGTATGCTCAATGTAGACTTTGTCGTCCAAATATTGGAAATTCCTCCTCAAGTGCAACCATCAATTTCAGAAGAAAATCCGGTCCTAAGGCAATACATGCCCCCTTCACCCTTGAGGGCAAATGATCCTGATGCATCTACCACTCTAAATGAGATTTTTGTTTTAAGAAATCCAAGTTTGAAAGCTTCCTTACTAGCCCGTATACGATGTTTCAAAAAAGATGAGAATCCTTTGGTGGGACGACTGCTACAAGGACTCCATGAAGAATTGTTTAAGTTCGCAAAAAAGCCAAGTTGACAGTAACTATCGTCGGAGCTTCAGCTTAGAGAACTTTGTGAGGAAGCATTGTTCTATGGTTATGCATAGACATAAGGCTTAGTTAGGATTCTTTATAGAATTGAAATCACTTTAATATAATAAGTGTTAATTATAAGTATATTATCATATGACAATGTTGATAGTTTTCTATTTTGAGGATAAAAAAAAAAAAAAAAAGACGAAAGATTCATTATATTAATTTCACTCTATAGATTAAGACGAATTAAAAATAAAATAAAGTGATGAACAAACCATGATGCTCAAAAAATTAAAAGTAAAAATATTAGTAAAACTTGTACACATGACAATTGGATGGACATCTACTTGGCTATTTTGAACATCAAACATAAAGAAGGGAAAAAAAAAAAGTCCATTTTATCAATTTATCTCCAAATTGAGATGAATAAAAAATAAACTAAAGTGATAAACACAAACTTATTAGTAAAATCCATACAAGTGGCAATTGGATGGGGTATCTACTTGGCATTCCCAATGACTTAACTTTTATCCTATAATAACTATTCTCAAAAAACCTTTTATCCTATAACTAGTATTATTCTCATGCAATGCATAGCTTATTAAAATTATCAATATGAATTGAAGATTATATTAATAATTAATGAGTCACTTAAAACTTTAGTAGTTGTACCTAAAGTAAATTAACTATTATAGTAATTAAAAGTCACGTGTAAAAAATATATTTATTAATTTACAAATAGACACACAATTCTATGAACACTACATAATGAATCGGCAAATAAAAATAGGAAAAAGGAACAACGTGAATAGATCCTATTCACAAACGCACAAAAAAAAAATCATTTTTTTTTTAAGAAACAGTAATACTTATTAGAACATACGAATACGAAAGTAGTATTCGTATTACTTTTTTTTTTTTGGTAATAGGTTTATAATATATTACATAACCAGAGCACTACTACAAAAAAGTCTAACATTTGTAGTAGTAACCTAGGGTTATAAGGACTGAAAGTCTAACACACACAACTAATGCGCAATAAACATTTCATTTAGATGCATAATTCTAGTTAAAGACCCATGTTTGTTTATAAAGTTATATAATATATAGTTTATTTGAGAACCAATAATTAAATGAATGATTATTACATCACTTTAGAATTTTCATCTAACATATTGACGGTGTTATTATGACATTTGTAGTTGGTTCTAATAAAGTGTGTCCATCTAAATTATGTATCTAATGGAGCTACAATATAATGAGTATTGTAAAACAACAATAATAATGAGAAAATATATTGAAAATAGTTTTTTTTTTAATATTATATTAAAAGTAGTTAAAACCTTTTGAGGATGATGAATATCTCTTTATAATCAATGTTTTTAGTGTATTCGTATTCCTCTTTATCATAGTTCTTAATCAACAATTTGTGACCATCAAGACTTATTACTTAAGACAAAGAACTAATAATTAACTGCAACTGAAAAATGGACTTGGCAAGTAGAGGTCAACGTTGAATATCATGGTTCTTTTTTTTCTTTTTTTCTTTTTCCATTTATTTGTTTTCTATTTTTTCATTCAAGTTTTAGCAAACAATGTTATTGAATTGTTTAAGATTCAAAACAATCCAAAAAAGAATTGAAACCAAACTTAAGTTGAAATCCTAATTCAATAATTAAAACAATTTGAGTTTCCAATGAAACGTTAAAAATGAAAATAAAAGCTTAGTTAAGTAAAGAGAGACTCATATGAGAATTGAGCTATTTTATGAGTGAGGAGGAGAAGAGAGACGAGTGAGTTTCACTTCACTAAGAAAAAAAAATTTGTTATGTTATTCTATCAAAAAGATCATGTATTAAAAAATAAAATATAAAACTGTGAATAAGTCTAAATGTAAAAAGAAAAAAGAAAAAAGAAAAAAGAAAGCTTTAGCACATTAAGAGGAAGAAGTTATGGACTCCCAAGGTGCAGACATATTGTGGAATATGCAGATTAATCTCTTTTCCATCCTCGTTAACCTAAACTGGTGCAAGCCCAGCTTTTCATGCTTCTTCTAATTCAATATGCTTTGCAAGCCCCACTACCGTTTTTAAAAAAAAAAAAAAAAAAAAACATATAAACATATTTCTCAATGAATGCATGTGTACATCTTGATAATTTGGTCAATCTATTAGACCATTAGTTCTCTTGGAACTGTCAAATTCATGTTGTGGTGGGTCTTTTGTGTTGTTGGGCTTTGATTTCTCCTACTGTACCATGGCCGTGATTTTGAGGTAGGAGAGTTGGGATTAGCCTAAGTGAAACACACCTTAGGCCAGTTTGCACATAACTTGGGTCATTTCAGCATAGATGCATCTTGGCAAGAGTCCTGAATGTACAGTGTGCCCGTGGTAGGAACAACTGTTACATATATTACAGCAGGAAATGCAATGCGGCAGAGTAGCTATAACATTTAACAAATAATACTTATGCATGTGGACACAAGGGGGGGGGGGGGTAAAAGTGTCGGAGTTGCCACCAGTTACATATATTACAGCAGGAAATGCAATGCGGCAGAGTAGCTATAACATTTAACAAATAATACTTATGCATGTGGACACAAGGGGGGGGGGGGGTAAAAGTGTCGGAGTTGCCACCTAGTTATATGGTCTAAGAATCATGAATATAGCGACTTTTCGAGGAAGGACCTTTGATCTTACTACCAGAGTATAGGTTCGAAATTTAGGTACGTTCTTAGGAAGGTGTTAGGCACCCAAGATTGCCCAACCCTAAGGTTGGCTTCCCATTGTTGTGTCTTATATTTTAACCTTATTAAAAGCATGTTCGATACTTGTATCTATACTTACACACACACCAGCATACATCTATGCATACAATCATGACATTATTCATCCTAAAACAACATACTTATCAACCTAAAGCAAGAGAGCCAAACACAAAAGAAACCTTAGCATACGAAATCCTATCATGTATCAAACAAGGCAACCACCCAAGCATGGCAACATACATATCATCATAGCAAGGAAAGCATATCATAAACCCTAAAAACATATCTAAGCATGTTCCATCATATCATCAAAGTGAAACTCTAACACAAATGCGGGGACATTGCTAATGCATGACTTACCCTTTACTTTCCTCTCAGCAGCACAACACCTATGGCATCAATGCATGAACATGTGAATGAATGGTATTAAAACTAAGAAACCTTAATTTAAACCCTAATTTAAACATGTGATAACAAACAAACATGTTAAAAGGTGAATAGGCAAATATGGGGCTCAAAACATATGAAAAAGAGGTTACACAGAACAAACATGTGAATGCAGAAACAAAACAAACAAAATATTAGGGTTTTTGGGTAACAACATCATGCACGCTAGAACAAGTCTGTGTACGCATGAATTCAGCCTGCGTGCGCAGGGTAGATCATGTGTACGCAAATCCTTACTCAAAAAACCCAAAACAGAGAAATAGGGCAGAAGCCAAAACAAGATAGAAAACGTAAATCTAGCAACCTAACATGCTAAAAAAAAAAAGACATTAAGAAAGCCTAAAACTAACCTAAACAAACATATATAAACATAAACTAAACAAAGAAACAAATTAAAGGCAGAAATGGAAAAAGAAAAGTTCAAAAGAATACCTCAAAAAAATAAGCTTTCAAGCTTGATTTTGACTGTTCCTCCCAGTCAATCTATTCACAAATCAATAGAAACGTGATTAGAAACATTAAACTAAAAGGATTGGGGCTAGAAAAGGTCTCAATCAATAAAATAAAAAAAAATAACTTGAGGGTGTTTTGTAAAAAACTTCCTTTTGATTCACTATTTTCTAGTGAATTTTAGGTTTTTCCCATGAGATTTTTGTGTGTTTTGAAAATGTACCATGTAAGGCTTTTCATAGTTGAGAAAATGGGGTTTGGAATGGCTTCCAGGCGATGTGAGATTCATTCTAAATCTCAACCATTATTACAAAAAACTTACATTTTTTATGCTTTTAAACCTTAGCTGCGTATGCAAGAATGTGCCTGCATACGCATGCTTTAGCTCACGTACGCATGTCGCGACCCACGCACGCAGGCTGAGGGCTACTTTGATCATTTTATTTTCAAAAATAAATTTTTACTCATTTAAAAGGTTATACTTTCCATTTTAATATTCCTTAAGTCAATTTAATATTTGATTGAGCTCTAAACTGGCATTGGGTCTTAGAGTTTAAGCATAATTGGGGAATGAGGGCTCGAGTCGTAAGGGGTACAAAATGTGGTGCCTACAACATCTAAATAAAAGGACAAAGGAATCTAACAAGGTTATGGTAGAATAATACAACCACAAATAACAAAGTTATAGCAAGCAGTTCAGTAATAAAGTTACAAACTAGTCATTCATCAATCAAAATGTAAAACTCGTCTGCCAAAGATATGGACTTAGCTATTCAGCAAATATAAGTCCAAAAAGGGAGCCGATCTCCAATGTGAGTAACCTTAGAGAAGGTTTCTACCATAGAGATTACACACTTTGGAAAAAGGACCTAGATAACTTAAACTCTCATTCTAAACTTCTTAGAGACTGGGTTTGTCAAGAGGGAGAGAAATGGGTAGCCTATTGATGCATGCATCTACTCCTAGCACTCATGCTTTTCTCTGATTTATGTGTTTTCCTTTTCTTTTCTCTCATTTTTCTTCATTGTTCTACCTTTATTTCTTTTCGTGGTGATGATGCCTCTTTTCTTGATGCCCTTATACTGTTCAAAACTACCACCCTTTATATTGTTTGCCATGATAAGATTTTTCATTTTTACCCCTCAATCACTTTTGACTCCATATGAGTGTCCTTCCAAGATTGCCCATTGGCCTGCCGGTTGCCCAGCCACTACCATTGCACTGAATGTGTTGGCTGCACCCTCCTTATTCCCAAACAAAATGGCTTGTCTTGTTTCTTACTTTCCTCTGCTCTTACTACTCTCATTTGGATAAGGATTGAGCCTCTCCCTCACCTACCTCTATGGCATGCATCAAGTGGACCCATCTTATTCTTCTTTTCGGTGAGATGCCATCCCAGTAGGATATTTCTCCCAAAGAAGTTTGAGCAGGAACCCTAAAATAGACTCCCTCTTTCTCCCTACCGCCAGACCAAACCCTTTGATACCCTTGAACCATGGCCCACCTCCCATGTATTGGCTGGGTGCAAGTAGGTGGTGCATGGGCCCTTTGTGTATGCTCTACTTCTGTCTAAGTCCATTTCTTTCTGGCCTTCACATTATTTCTGCTGCCTTCGTGTTTGTCTGATACTGCTGTACATTCTGGTGGGTGTTTAACTCTTGCAGCGTGAATGACATATAGGGCTTTTGGTCTTATGGCCCTTGCCTTTCACTCCTTCCCCGGGCTGAGCATTACTTGGGTGAAGGCCCTCTCCTGCTTGCCTAGCCCATGTTCCCTTTTTTCTTGTGTCCATGGGCCTTTTAGCTGGGGATCCTATCATGCTACTTCATTGTTTCTGCTATATCATTATCTCTATTTTATTTCTTGTTACTCGTGGGCTTACAGGCTGATGCTCCTACCATCCTAGTCCACTTTCCATATCTTCACCTCTTTTGGGCTTTACTGGCCAATATTCCTAATGTGTCAGCCCATTTCATTCCTCGAGCTTCCTCGGCCCATTTACTTCTTTTTTACCTCTTTTACTCCGATGGGTTTTTTTCTAAATTTTTTGGGCTTCCTTGGCCCAATTACCACATCTTTACCTCTTATTACTTTTCGGGCTTATTGGCCTTTAAGCCAACCCAATGAATTTACTAATTCATTTCCTGGCTTCCTCGACCTATTTACTTTCTCTTTACCTCTATTATTCTTGTGGGCCTGTTGCCCGTTATTCCTACCAATTCAGCTTGCTAGGCTTGCTTTACTATTTTCTCTTCTCACTTTCTTCATATTGTTGGGCTTCTTCTGCAATTGGGTCCTTTGTCAAAAGTGGGCATCAACACATGTCTAGCCATATTTGTCAGTATCGTACGATACGCGATACGTATCGTACGATACGTATCGAATCGTGTGTAAAAAATTTCGTATCGTATCAGCGTATCGTAAGTGTTCATGAATCGTACGATACAGTGTGTGTATCGTATGAATCGTATCGTATCGTAAAATTGTACGTATCGTACGATACATAGACAAATGCTTTAAAATGAGATTTTTTGTTAAAATTTGTACTTTTATTTGAATCTAACAAGTTGTTAGATTTGTTTTTAACACAAAATTATTAGTTTTCTTAATTTAGCTTACTAAAATAACATATTCATAAGTTTTTTTCCCCTCCCTCTTACAATTGACTACACAGTACACACTTACCTTTCACTTTAATATTTTAAATTTTTATAAAATTTTTTATTTTTATTTTAATTGTTATTGTTATAAGTCCAAGAAACTAGAATGCCAAAAAAAATTTATAGAAATGGAAAGAACAAGAAGAGATAGTAAATGTTAATGACGAATAACGATGAAGAAAATTTTAATGAAGAAATAAATTTGCAAAATTATAAATATGATGATAGCGTTAACTTAGATGGGGTTGATTAGGCAATTTGATGAATATGATGAAAATAAATTTTTATTTTTGAGTCATTTGTAATATATTATCACTTTTGAATTTAAGTAATTTTAATGTGTATGTTATGAACACATGCTAGTTTGATTTATTTAATTAGTTTGTTAAATATTATTACATAAGTGATGAATAAATTAGTCATTAGTTGAACATATTTAAAATTTATAATGAATATATCATTTATATATGTATATTTATAATTTTTTATAAATTTTATTAAGTGTTTGTGTATCTTACGATACACGATACGATACGATACACGATACAAAAAAATTAAAAATCGATTCACGATACGATTCACGATTTGACAACTATGTGTCTAGCTATTTTTTTTTTTATAAACATGTATAACCCTATTTAATCATTGATTCTCAAACTATAACATATAAATTAGCTTAAACAAAAGGAAACCAATACTCAAAGCCTAATTAATTTGATAAAAACAAAATACAAAAAACAAAGAAAGAGATTTTTTTTTTTTTGAATTGTTTGAACTGATTGATTAAAAAAATAAAAACGAATAAAGAATGCATAACTGCGTTATCATGAGATTTGGGAATTCATATATTGGGGTAAGCTTCTCTACAAAAGAGATATATATATATATATATATTAACAGAGTTTCATTTGATATAGAATTTAGATCCTATTGAAATTAGGATTTCTAATCAACATGTTTGTTGCCATCCCATGAAAAAATGGAAAAAGAAGAAGGCAGTGTGAATAGAACGACAAAAACATCAACACAATGTATAAAAAAAAAATGATTACGGTAAGGAAATATAGGATAGATTTTTTTTTTGGCTATATATTTAAATTCTATTAAAATTACGATTTCATGTACATGTTGCCATTCTATACAAATTAAACAAATGGAAAAAAAGAAGAGAGGCAATGTGAATAGAGCGACAAAAACATCAACACAACGTAAAAAAAAGAAAAAAGGAAAAAGAAAAAGAAAAAAAAAAACGTGAACTATGGCAGTAAGAAGATAGGATAGAATTCCCCCCCCCCCCCCCCCTCCCCTCTTTTTTAAGGTAGAAATTAATTTTTAATTAAAAAAAACACACACACACACCCCAAAGAAGGAATTGTTATTAACATAACTTTATCCAAATAAGTGATAAAACAATAGAAAAAAAGTTGATAAGAATAAATAATATGTTATTTTTATCTTAAAATTTGTTGCAATTTTGTGCAGTCACTTGCCCCTAACTTTTATTATATGGTAAACTAGTCGTTAATCCGTGCAATGCAGGGAATAGTTAAATAAAAAGATAATTAACCTACCACACGATAAATTTAAAAAAAAATGCTAAAAGAATCGATAAGAGGTTGATTCCCCCCCCCCCCCCCCCCCCGCGAAAAAGATAAAAGAAAATAAGGAAAAAAAAAAAAAAAACAACAACAACATTAAAGACAATATGAAAACTAATCGCAAAGAATTGCAACTGTTGTATGTTTACTTGGCTCAAAGCCAGAATTAAAATTCAATTTTACAACAATAAAAACATACAATTTCATATTAACTAAAAATCAACCTCATTACACAAATCCAATGTTCGCTATAATGTATTTTGCAGATCATGCATCTAAAAACACTCATTGTGTCAAGAATTTCAATAAACACTATTGCCACTTTTATCTTTGCTCTAGAGTCTAGACATTTAATTTACACCAAAGTCAATAGCAACCGCAATTAGCTATCACGGTTGCTCAATGCTATGACAATATTGACCTCATCTATTATCTTTAAACCTGCATGTGAAAACTGATTTCAAGTAAAAATTACATTTTACACAAAATCTAAGCAACTTAACTTGCCTTTCATCTTATAATTAAGTTAATAAAATCTTGTAATCTTACAACTATAGCTTCTTGCTCATTAAAAGGTGGTAGTCATGCACAAAGCTCCTACTCATTAGACTTTATTGGATTTCGAAAAGTTATAAAATTGCACATCATCAAACAACATAACCATGAGATGATACTATTTCAATGAAGTGAACAAATTAGAAACAAAATCAATGCATATAACTCTAAATAGTTGCATGCAAAAAAAAAAAAAATATATATATATATATATTCAAAAGCATAATTGAAAGCTTTTTGTCATATAAGCAAAATCATAAATTCTCTTTTAAATAGCCTACATTCCAATCAATAGCTTTTGAGTGTGACTACCTCCAAGAAAATAGAGTGATATACAACTATAGCTTCTTGCTCATTAAAAGGTCGTAGTCATGCACAAAGCTCCTACTCATTAGACTTTATTGGATTTCGAAAAGTTATAAAATTGCACATCATCAAACAACATAACCATGAGATGATACTATTTCAATGAAGTGAACAAATTAGAAACAAAATCAATGCATATAACTCTAAATAGTTGCATGCAATATATATATATATATATATATATACAAAAGCAGAATTGAAAACTTTCTGTCATATAAGCAAAATCATAAATTCTCTTTTAAATAGCCTACATTCCAATCAATAGCTTTTGAGTGTGACTACCTCCAAGAAAATAGAGTAATATACTGGGAACAATCTTTAGAAGGTAGACTATTATTATTATTATTATTGATAGGTAGGTAAACTAATAGCTCATTCCCACAATAGAAAGACATTAAACGAATTGTGCATAGCATAACTATTAATATGTGTCTTTCATGCTCAAAATAGAACCTAATACGTGCAATGGAGCATTCATTATTTGACATGGCATTATCACCTAACTATCAAGTCTCAACCTGATGCTATTGAATTGAATATCAATAACCATTCAAACATAGAAATGTTAAACATCAAATGCTTTCAAGTTGCAAAATCTTAACATCTTTCACTTTTAAATTTTACATGTTAAGCTGACCAATCAATACTCAGAACCTTATAATATATATTAAAAGTACAAATAAAGTAAATTAATAATAGGATAGGATTGAACCTCAGTAAGTCACTACATGGACATATCATTGTAGAAAATATGGAATGAGACAAATAATTAGCTTGTGAGGATGGTCCTCTAATAAATTGCTAAATAAGAACTTTCTACACTGATGACCATATATAATCAAGTGAAGATTATGAAATATAATGCCTAAAAAATGAGTGAAAATATTACAGTATATAAATGCAGAACTGATATGGGAAGACAATATTTCTAACATGTTCCATTTTCTTGAAGTTCCAAACAATGTTGATAATATGTAAGGCACACAACATGATATACAACAACTAAATTTCTTTCATCAAGGCATTCGTTTTAATAAATTCCAATCACGTCAAAGAAAAATTTGGCATTTGTGACATATAGAAAACGATGACCACAAGTTAGGTTAAATAGCAAAAAAGAAGTCTGGCCTAAAGATGAACATTACGCTCTTTGCAAAACTTACTGCAAAACTTGGAAAATAGAAAGAGGGAAAACTTACCCAACATGTTTAATGGGTACCTACTCTGGAGGTTCAGTTTTTAGAAATACGTGTAATGTTGTTTAAAAACTGAAAATGATTATTTAAGTGCATGTACCAAACAAGCCCTCAATTTCTCTCATAGAAAATAGAAAGAGTGAAAACCCACTACCATTGGTAAACAAAGAAGGCCAGCAAAGGTGGAAGTTTTGGAGACAGACTAGATGGAAAGAGAAGAGAGCAATTGAAGCATTAATTTTCTAGCTATGGTAGGGTTTTTCAATTAGGGGTTTTTATGCGTATGAGTGTTGTAGTCGGGTTTTTTCAAGTGTGTTGTCGGTTTTAGGTCCTTTTTTTTTTTTTGTTAGAAATAGTTTTTTTTTTTAATAATGCTGACGTGGAAAATTGTGAGAGTTTCAAAGATTTTGATTATATATATAATATTTAATTTTTTTTGTGAAAATGTATTTGATTGGACCAGAATTTTTAACTGCCCCAAACCTGAAAATGTTTTATGTTGAAACAAACGGGCTAAGTTGGATATCAGGTAATCGATTTTGAACACAATTTGGATGTGGTAATATCTACTAGCTATTAGCGCTTTTTATCCATTGAAAACTAGCAATTTCCACTAGTTTTGTTGCACAACCCGGAAAATGACCCCTATTCCACGAACCATAGTTTGCTTAGAATTTTTTTTTTTTTTTTTTTTTGGGGTTAAAAGGCTTTATATTAAACAACAAAAGAAGCTACAGCTGAAGCTACAAATTGGCCACAGAGGCCAAAGTAGAGGCTACCTGCCTATAACAGTACAAATCATTACTATCAAATACAAGTAAGTTATCTAATTCATTAGAGGGGGAAACATCAAAAATAACAAAATCCTCCCTCATATAGCATCCATTCTTGGCCAAATAGTCAGCACACCTATTTGCCTCTCTAAACACATGAGTTACTCGGACCTGTGAGAGACTTGCCATGAGTGATCTGCAGTCAAGAAGCAATGGAGAAATTTTTTTCTTAGAGCTGTTAGCATTATTTAACATCTCCACAATTACCTTGGCATCAAGTTCCACTTCCGAATTACTAATTCCCAATTGAATGGCAAGAGACAACCCATCCCTTAAAGCCCACAGTTCAGCCATAACACTTGTGGTGTACCCAATAGATCTCGAGTACCCCCTAATCCACACCCCGCCACTATTCCTTATTAATCCTCCACCACCAGCTCTACTTAGGTTCCCAAGCGAAGCTCCATCCGTGTTAAGCTTGTGCCAACCCAGATTAGGCTTGTACCATTTAATAGGAATAACAACCCTTGATGTAACTTGCTTGGCTTTACTTGCACAATAAAAATACTACCTAGCTTGGTCGAGACACACCTTATCAAGCATGGTGCTTAGAATAGAGTTTTCAAACACAACTTTATTCCTGTTTCCACAAATTCCAAACAGCAAAAAGAAAAAGAAAGCACCAAGGAATAGACCCTTTATGCCTTACTTCACTCAAACAATTATGTTTCAGCCAAACTTAAAAATTATCAGTAAAGGAATTAACAAGAGACGAAGGAACCTCCAAATTCCTCCATAAATTACGAGCAAATACACACTCACGGAGGACATGGACTATAGTTTCATCCTGATCTCTACACAAAGGACATACCTTGTCACAATTTATGCCTCTTACCGCAAGAACTTCCTTCACTGGAACACTACCATGTAAACACAACCAAAGGAAACATGTAATTGTCGGCAAAACATCTAATTTCCAGATCCATTGTCCATGGAGTGGCATGGCAGGTTCCTCACCTTGATTTGCCAATCGGTAAGCTGAACCAACAGTGAATTCTCCATTCTTTGAGAATTTCCACAACACTGTATCTCTTCCACTTCCATGTAATTGAATTGGAACTACCTTAAGTTTTTCTTTAATGGGCTGAGGGAGATCAAAAGAAATCAGCTCCCATTTCCAATTTTGGCCACAATACAAATCCGCAACTGTCAAGTTTTGTTCTCTTTGCCTAAGAGGCCTTCAATCATACCCCTAAGAGAATCACCATTAACCCAATTGTTCATCCACACCTTACCCCAGATCCATTCCCAATCCCNTACAACATCTAGAAAACAAAAAAAAAAAAAAAAAAAAAAAGCCTGATAGGTTGAAAACTTGAAAAGGTTGCCTAAGCAAAAATTAAGACAAAAGAACCCCGCTGGATTGAAAACCTGAAAAGGCGGTTTAAGCGAAAGTTAGGGGAAGCAGAAGTAGGGCATAATTTTATTCTATTAAAGCATAATACATGCTGAGAAGGAACCCGATAGCTTGATGGTAAGGGAAGATGCAAGAAAGACCATAAGGAGCAATGGGCTAGCCTTTGGTCCTTTCCAATTGGGCTTTAGTATGTGGCTTGGACTAGGACCAAAAGGGAACAAATAAGACTCTAACTCCAATGGGCCTTGGGCTTTTCTGTTAACTCTTGACAAGTCCAAAGTTGCCATTAATTATATTTAATACCACTATATAAATATAATTGCACTCTAGGTCTTATTTATAAATTATATCTCAAGACTTTATTGTACATGCAACCCCTTCATGAAATATTCGTAGTAATACAAAGTCATGAATAAAGACTGTCACTTTGTAAATTACTACATCTTAATCCTTGAGTACCCGATTTAATCCTTTTAAGTTATTCATCATATATTTATGAAATCCAATTTCATAAATATATACTTTAGTAATTCCTTACTAAAGTGGTTAGGCCTAACTCTCTAAATAACTAAACCCATTAAACTTATCTCAAGGGAATATTTTATATCTCCGTTAAGAGACTATAAATTCATTCTTGAGAATATATGTTCCACCAACACTAAATGTGGCTGCCCAACATACTGAGGTTTTGACTGTCACTTTAAATCTCACTCCTGATATATCAAAGCAACCTACATTTCATGATTAGGTCCATTATTCTCTCAGGATTGAGAGTTCATGTAAATAGAAGTCATGAGATTTATTATTCAATTGACAGTCATTAGGAGAATAATAAATCTCACAGCGGTCCAGTTCAATATGTTTTAACTCTTAAAACATATCAACACATCAACTAGAAGTTTTCACTTCCATGATCAAGACAAATCATCTTAGTTGATATGTTATAGTTTTCGCAGATGAAATGCCCAACTTCATCACCGACTATGAACTAAACCTCTGAGTTTACAAAGAACTTGTGTCTTATATCTTCTGTGACTAAATCACATACTATGCATCTCATGGACTATATGATAATATCTGAATATTCATGTTACCATTATTTCAGATAATAATAGAAACTTTATTAATGATACATTAAGTCATACATAATATCATGCATAGCATCATACAAGAGGATTTAAGGGCACTAATCCTAACAGCGGATGGCGTCAGTGGAGTACTTCCTCCCCAACATGTCGAGGCCCAACTGGATGCCTGACACACCATCCAAACTGATGATGGCCCCTTCGAAGCTAAGGCTAGTCATGCGATAAAAGTCATAGGGAGTCACCATTATCTCTCTCTCAGGAATATGAAAGGTGTGGGTAGTGTCCCACCACCTCTCAATGAGGCATTGCACCAAAGTAGCACTCACAGACTTCTTTGGAAGAAGACCGATGATAGGCTCAAAGCCAACCTCCCGGATAGAGTCTCTAGTTTTGAGGACAAGAAGGTTGAGCCATTCCACCACCTTGTTGGTGCTTCCTTTACCAGCATAAGCGGATGATGACTGCAAAAAAGGAAGATGACATTAGATTCCTAATTCAAGCAAAATTTAGAAAATATAATGTTTTAATGCAAGAATAAAGACAAAAAGAATGATATAATGATAATCAGATAAAAAAATGACAAAAAGGTGTGTTAGGATGGCATGTGGAAGTGAAATGGTTGAAAAATAAGTGAAAATAGGCAAGGTAGAGCTTCTGCCAAGCGTCCCACATACGCAGGTCAAAGCCCACATATGTAGACAAGACCCCGCATATGCAAGTCCATTCCTACATACATAGAGCCTCAAGAATAAATCTACATATGCAAGAACAGAGCTGCATATGCATGAATTCATGCAGTTTACGCATGCCCAAGCCTACATATGCAAGAACACATTCAGAAGTTGTTCTTTGACATTTTCAAAGAAGTATCATCCAAAATCAATCCTAGACATGTTCCTACCCCTCCTAAGGTGTCAGGTTTTCATCCTAGCCAAAAACACACTAAAATCGAAGATCAAATAGAAACTTGAAAATGAGAAAAAATGAGAAAACTTACAGGTTCACCCATGGGAATGTGTTCTCTGGTAGGTATGTCAATGGTAGAGGCCCCACCAACCTCATTGTTCCACTCTAACGGGTGAGATGGAAGGCATCAGAAGATAGGACGTAGGAGGACTTCTTGGATTTAGGTGCCATTGGAGAGGATGATAAGAGAATGAGAGAAAATGAGAAAATGAGAGGGTTTGAAAGGATGAGAGAGTCAGAAAGTGAGGAAAAGAAAGAAGAGAATGAGGTTTTTGTAAAAAGAAAAAAAGAAAGAGTTATGGAGAATGTGAAGAGGTGAGGGAGATGAAGAGAATGAAAAAGAGAAAAAAGAAACGATTGGTAACCGTTGGGAAAAATGAAAAGGTGGGAACACACCTAATAGCTAAACTACGTGTAGTTTAGGCCTCACCACTAAAATACGTGTAGTTTAGTCATGAACAGTAAAAAAAATAAAAAATAAAAAAATAAAATAAAATATTACTTTCAAAAAAGGAGGGACATCTCAAGATTACCACAATTAAGCACAAAATTATCAAATGACTCCTCAGTGAGCAGTAAAGGAAGTAGAACCCGCTTCCCTCGATCAAGCACATCAAAAACCATCCCCAGTGGATCAAGCACATCGAGAACCATCTTCAGTGATTCAAGCACATCGAAAACACCATCCCCAGGCAGGAAGCAAAAGACTTTTCCCCAGCGGATCAAGCATATCAAAAACAGTATCCTTAGTAAGGAAGCAAAAGATTCTTCCTAAAATGGATCGAACCTATCAAACATTACTCTCAGTAAGGAAGCAGAAGACTCTTCCTTAATATTTCAAGCATCTCAAGTAACATCCCCAGTAAGGAAGCAGAAGATTCTTCCTAAAATGAATTGAACCCATCAAACATCATCCCCATAGAGGAAGCAGAAGACTTTTCCTTAATAGTTCAAGCATATCAAGCATCATCCTCATGGATAAGGGTCATCAAATAGCCCATGGCCCATAGCTCGACCCAAAAACCCGGCAGCTCATCGGGCTAATGGGCGGCCCAGCCCGTTGTTATTGAGGCCTATGGGTAGCCCAGTGGGTTAGGCCGTGGGCTAGTTTTTATGCCCATGGGCACCCGATGGGTTAGCCCAGCCTGTTGGCCCAACCCGTTGCCTAGTCCAATAACTTAGAATTTATAACAAAAATATATAGGAAGTGTATGAAGGATTGATCTTGAGATATTGTAATAGAATTTCTTAAGAGAACTCTCTCAACCACTAAGATACTTAAAGTAATTGTGCTAAACTTAGTTTATTAAATATATATTTTTCTAGTAGTCTAGCAAATTTGAATTAACCATTTGATTTTTTTTTTTTTTATTAAAGATAAAAATAAAAAACTATTTGAAGCCTTAATTTAAAAATATTAAATACGTTTCCATCAACAAAACAAAAAATTAAATAGATTTAACTATAAAAAAATTGTAATTAAGTATTAAATTCTTTGACTCTTTCCTTTAAAAAAAACTAGATTGATTATTCTCTTATTAAAAATTGATTATTTATTTCTAAAAATAATATGCTAACAAATCTCATGGGTAGCCCATTAGGCCCAACCTAGTAGGCTAGCCCGTTAAAGACAAAATGGGCATTGCCCATGGGCAGGGTCGTGGGCTGAGGTTTTCTCTTTCGGCCCAGCCCGACCCGGCCCGTTAACTAATTAATAGCCCATTATGCCCAGCCCATTGTGCCCTTGGGCCAAGTAAAAATGGGCCGGACTAGCCCGACCCGGCCCATTGACGACCCTTACTCATGGAGGAGGCAAAAAAATTTTCCTCAATGGACGCAAGAACATCAAAGTAAATCCCCAGTAAGGAAGCAGGAGATTCTTCCCCAAAGTATCCCTAGTAATGAAGTAGGAGATTCTTCCCCAGTGAGTTCCATACACCAAAAAAATTCCATAGCGAGGAAGTAGAAGATTCTCTCTCAAAGTCCTTAGTGAAGCATGTAGGAAGCAGAAGACTCTTCCCTAGTGGATCACACATCTACACTACTCCTCAGTGAGCCCATCCATACTACTCCTCAGCGAGTTTTCACCACCCCTAGTGGATCCAACAATCAAGGCTACTCGTGCACATATCCTCTGAGAGTTGTACATGCAAGCACGGTAGAAAAAATGTAGAGATAATGATAGAGAAAGAGACCAAGGTCAACCCAAGGCAAGAGCCTCACTAGAAAAGGTAGAGAAAGAAGTGAAGAAGACAATAGGAATAAGTCACCCGGAGAAGTTTAAGGCAAGAGACTTAGATGGACACCACAGAGACTACATCCTTTTGTTGTTTGTTATATTAGATTGTAAGAGCACCCTTGTTTTTTTTCTTTTTTTCTTTTTAGTGACTCTAGAATAATGAGTCACTTGCCATTTGCATGCAAGTGGCAAAACAAGTTCTCGGATAGTGAACCTGTCATTGCTCATTTCTCGAGCAATAAATGTGGGACTTTGAACATACGAACCCCACACAGCCTTTTGGAGTTGCACCCTGCCCCATGTATGCGTGATGTGTGTTGTGTGTGTGGGTTGGGCTTGAGCCGTACGTCAAAACAAAATGTTTTGTCTCTTATTCTTTTGATTCTGTTAGCAAAGCTCACAAATCAAAAGAGGGGTATTTGTAGACACTATATTTTGTACCCCTTATGACTTGAGCCCCTGTTTCCCAATGATGCTTGAACTCTAAGGCCCAAGGCTAGTTTAAAGCCCAATCAGATATTAAATTGACTTGAGGAGTGTAAAATGAAAAATATGACCTTTTAAATGAACAAAAATATATTTTTGGAAATAAAATAACCAAAGTAGCCCTTGGCCCACGTACGTGGGCCGCAACCTGCGTATGCAGGCACATTCCTACATACGTAGCTAGGGTTCAAGAAATGTCTATGCTCGGACCAAAACAGAGAATTGTTGGGGCCTTCATTCGACCACCCGCTGTGGCAATGCTCCCACACGCGTGGGGCCCATTGGAGGCCCCTCTCTTGACTGATTGTGTGCGTGCAGTGTGTGGTGTGGTTTACACGGAGCATTGGGTACTCTCTCTCTCGGTGGAGGAAGGTTGGTCTACCTTTGGCGGTATGCTAGGAATCAGTGCCAAATTTTAAGGGATTACCGAAGGTAAGTAGAGTCGACACCAATCATTGGGTTTTTCTAAGGTCTGATTGGTCACCTATTTCTAGTTGATTTTATTACCAATCCTAGGATAAGAAAAAGGGAATTTTTCCTAATCTAATGTGGATGGTAAAAAATCTTGATTCTTAGGTCTGGAAGTTTGGTTTTGTGTGAGGAAGACGTTAGGCACCCCACAATGCCTGTCCAAGGATAGTCCTTTATTTTGATAAAATCTTAATTTTCATAGATTGGTAGTGAAAAACATGATTTTGCAATTAGCTTTCGGGGCTTTGCATGCATGGGGGGCTTTGAGGTTTGGCTTTTGAATGGGTGTGGTCCCAATCTATGCTTTCTTAAGGCATTCAAGCAGAGTACCAGATTTCAACGGTGAAAATCTGGCAATAAGTCACCTTACTTTCGCAGGGGAAATTAGGCATCGCTTTGCCTTAGGTGACACGGACTCTGACAATCACACCAGAATAGGCGAGCAGATATATATATATATATATGTAAAGTTGTTATTTACAACTATGTATTTTGTTGGCTTTTATTCCGTGCCAAATTTGATTGTAATTATTATCAATCATTTATACCCTGTATCTATTGTGGGATTTGTTGTAAGGGTAGTGTGATAAAGAGAGAGTGTGAAGACTCAAGCATTTGAAGGCTGAAGAATTCTCTCGGGTATGTCACAACCTAGCTTCCTGCGAAGTGAATCATGTGCCCTGCACATGCTGGAATGCAAAGAGTCAGGCAAGGTAGAGACAGCTGTGTCATACTGGGTAAGGCCTTCTTGCGAGACACCCGCGAGGCAATCTGTTTTGCCAGCCTGTACTGAATGACTCACACTTTCTGTGCCTATCCTATATATACTCTTATTACCCACAAATGTTGAGGAATGCTTCAGAGAGAAAACCCTAGCCAAACACATTAAGAATTAGAGATTGTCATCCCTACCTTTCTCTATACACTTGCTTGTGGTATTTCCTCAACTCTTCCCTCTCCATTTCCATACCATTGAGAGATTGATAGCCCAAACACTTACCACACCATTTGAGAGTGTTGTGTGATGTTTTGGTGCTGCTGGGAAGCATTGGAAGAAGCCAAGGATGGCAGATGCAACATGGAGCTTGTTGCGGGATCTGGAGAGCTAGACAAGACACGGTTCCGAGAAACCTTGTTGGAGTAGGAGCTTGGAGGGCTTAGGTACATTGGGTAGATTAGGCTTGAAGGGTCTCTTGCTAACCCATGTATCCCAACTGATTTTCTAGTGGATCGATTTCTGCTTGGAGGGCGGCGGAGAGGTTTTTCGCCGAGTTCTTCGGTTTCCTCTTCGATAACACGTCTCGGTGTTATCTATGTTTGCATCCTTCTTCCCTACTCTTGTTTATTTCATTTTTACTACTGTATTGCTTTAAATATGGATTAGAGTAGTTGTCTTGCTTATACGCTTGTGTTTACATTATTCCGCACTTAGTATTAAGTTAGTGTAAAATCAATCAAGCCATAATTTTAATTAGGGGGGGTCTAAATTGCTCTTGTGTTTTTAACACATTTTTGAGCTTTTAGCTTCAGTGGCCTCTAGCAAAAATGTCTGAAAATTAGTAGTTGATGCTTATAGTGTTGATGATTATGTCGGCCCAATCACTTGCAGTCGATCCAAAGCTCTTGATCGACTTCAACCCCAACCAACCAAAGAGGGCAAGCTTCATACTACCATCTCTCTGGACTTTCTTGCAAATAGGAAAACTACCACTAAGGATTCGTCTGTCTCGAAAGATTTGGAGATCAATAATGAATCGTCCCCAACAAAGACCTTTTCTATCAACTCTTCACCCGTGATGAGAAACTTAAGGGATGAAGTACGTTTGACACATCCTGTTTCATCATTTCTCCATCATATCTAGAGGTCATGCTAGTGATGATGACTAACACCTCTACCATGGAAGAAAAGATGGCTGAAATGGAGCGAAGGGTCATCCTTCTCACCAAAGCACTAGAAGAAAAGGACGTCAAAATTGTAACCCTAATGAACAAGCTCGAGGTATAAGATTCGGGTGAATCAAGTCTTGGCCTTGAGCACCCACTTGGCTTTACCTTGAAAGGAGAAAACGCTAGGGTTGATAAGGGAAAATGAGGTGAAGGCACATGATAACGAACACTATTCGAGCACAATATAAAAGCCCTATACAAAGCGCATTAATAATATGAGAATGCCAAATGGGTATCAACCCCCCAAGTTCTTGCAATTTGATGGCAAAGGAAACCCTAAGCAACACGTGGAAAGATGAGCCCGTTGTTGATTGTAGAAACTTATGAGAATGCGGGGACTCAAGGAGGCCTCTTTGTAAAGCAGCTTGTCTGTTCACTAAAAGGAATGCCTTTGATTGGTATACAAACTTAGAACCTGAGTCAACCGATAGTTAGGAACAACTTGAAAGAGATTTTCTCAACTGATTCTATAGCACGCGTCGCACGGTTAGCATGATGGAGCTTACCAATACCAAACAGTGGAAAGATGAGCCCGTTGTTGATTGTATCAATCAGTGGCATTCTTTGAGTCATTGCAAGGATAGACTTTCTGAAATATCTGCTGTGAAAATGTGCATCCAAGGCATGCATTGGGGACTCCTTTACATCTTTCAAGGGATAAAGCCCCGAACATTTGAAGAGTTGGCAACTCGTACACATGACATGGAATTGAGTATCTCTAGCCATGGAAATATGAAACCTCCCGTACTTGAGGAAAGGAAAGAAAGACAGGAAATAAGGAAAAATGATAGGAATACGAAAAGTAATATCAAAGACTCAATGAATATCAACCCTGCTCCAATCAAAATTTCAACAAGAAATGTAAAGGCTAATGGGAAGAGGCCCGAGGGAGGCCAACAGCATGAAACACGTCGCTCATCACTTAAGGAATGGGAACAAAAGGTGTATCCTTTCCTAGATGTCGATATGCCCGAAATACTAGAACAATTGATCAAGTTGAAATTAATTGAATTGCCAGAATGCAAACGACCGGAAGAGATGGGAAAAGTTGATAACCCAAACTATTGTAAGTATCATCGCATCATAAGCCATCCAATCCAAAAATTCTTTGTTCTTAAAGAACTCGTCATGAAGCTAGTCAAGGAAAGGAAAATCGACTTGGATTTTAATGACGTTGCTCAGTCAAACCTTGCAATGTTTGCTTATGGGTTACTTAGTTGCATGTCTCTAACTACTAAGCAGGGGGCAAATACCACTTTCATCCAGTTTGGTTCTCTGGAACCTATTCAAGTTCAACTCTCACAAAAAGAATCTGATTATAATTCAAATGATGATAAAAGGTCAACAATGGATGAGGAAGAAGGCTGGACGATGGTTACTCGCAGGAGATGGAAGAAGAGACGAGCATTCCCTCTTCATTTGATCACCAAAGAGTCTGAAAGAGCACAAAACAAGATTTAACCTCGGTCAAGAAGAAGGAGTGATAAAAGGCAAGAAAGACCGGGAACAAAAATGTATGACGATTCGGCACAAACCCAAAAACTTCAAAATCTCATCACATTGGAAGAATTCTTCCCCATAAAATTCTTTCAAAATGACTCAGCCGAGGCCGTTCACACGGTCTCTCGTTGTGAAATTCAAGATGAGAAGGAGGATGTTGACCATGGTGGTCCAAATGAGATTTTGTCTTCTTTGGAGGAACTCCAATCTCAAGTCAATGAAGTTAAACCCTTGCAATGCTCCATCTCACCAAAAGGAGTGTTCACCCAAGCTCTTGAAAAGCCAGAATGTACACTCCTTCTATTGACATGCTTCAACAAACCCAGCAATGTTACACGTACTCTCCAGACTTAACTTTCACTGATGAGGATCTGTTGTTAGGCTCTAAGCCCCACAATCGTCCACTTTATGTCTCTGGTTATACTCGTGAACAAATGATCGATCATATTCTCATTGACGGAGGTTCAGCTGTTAATATACTACTAAAAATGACAATGAGACGACTTGGTCTTACTATGGAGGAATTATCGCACAGTCGTTTAGCCATTCAAGGTTTTAACCAAGGATGACAATGCGCAATCGACATGATACACTTGGAATTAATCATTGGAGAATTGACAAGTAACATTTTGTTCCATGTCATTGTTAGGATTAGTGCCCTTAAATCCTATTGTATGATGCAATGTATGATATTAAGTTTGACATTGTGTATGACATTAGGTATGACTTAATATTGTGTTTATGAATTTGTTTTATTATTATCTGAAATAATGGTAACATGAATATTAGGACATTATCATTTAGTCCATGAGATGCATAGTATGTGATTTATGTGAAAAGTCACAGAAGATATAAATCACAGGTTCTTTGTAAACTCAAAATTATAGTTCGTAGTCGATGATGAAATTGGGTATTTCATCTGCGAAGACTATAACATATCAATCATGATGATTTGTCTTGATCGTGGAAGTGGAGACTTCTGGTTGATGTGTTAATATGTTTTAAGAGTTAAGACATATTAAACTTGACCGCTGTGAGATTTATTATTTTCCTAATGACTATCAAATGAATAATAAATTTCACAACTTGTATTTGCATGTACTCTTAATCCTGAGAGAATAATGGACCTGATCATGAGATGTAGGTTGCTTTGATATATCAGGAGTGAGATCTATAGTAATGGTCAAAACCTCAGTATGTTGGGCAGCCACATTTAGTGTTGATGGAACATGTATTCTCAAGATGGAATTCATAGTCTCTTAACGGAAATATAAAGTATTCCCTTGAGATAAGTTTAATGAGTTTGTTATTCAGAGAGTTAGGCCGAACCACTTTAGTAAGACTAAAGTATATATTTATGGAATTGGATTTCATAAATATATAATGAATAACATTAAAGGATTAAACCGAGTACTCAAGGATTAAGATGTAGTAATTTACAAAGTGGCAGTCTACATTAATGACTTTGTATTACTACGAATATTTTATGAAGAGGTTGCATATATAATAAAGTCTTGGGATATAATTTATAGATAAGACCTAGAGTGCAACTATATTTATATAGTGGTATTAAATATAGTTAATGGTAACTTTGGACTTGTTAAGAGTTGACAGAAAAGCGCAAAGCCCATTGGAGCTAGTGTCTTATTGGTCCCTTTTGGTCCCACTCCAAGCCATACACTTAAGCCCAATTAGAAAGGCCCAAAAGGCCAGCCCAATTAGATAATTGGTTAGATACAAAGAGAAAAACGTACAGATTTTTCTGTGTGTAAAAAACAACATTGTAATGGTGTGGAAGTGAGTGTATGTCACTCTCTAATCATCCTTTTGTAACCAATTGAGAGTCCAAACTTCTTGGGCGTTAGTGGAATTGGAGTGAAGATTAAAAGTATTCCTATGTGCTTCAATCTTCGGTTTTGTAATTCACCGCTTCAAGGTACACCCTCTTGTTCTCTAATTCTAAAATTTACTTAATGCATGTTATCAACTTTGAATGATGTAGATCCGTTATTTTTCCGCTGCGTTCACATTTATTTCCATCAGTCATCAATACCAAGACAACCTACAACATGTTATTAGGACGTCTATGGATCCATGGAAATGGAATAATGCCGTCAACTTTGCATCAATGTTTCAAGTATCTTCAAGGTGGAATAAAGAAGGTCAATGCCGACTTAAAGCCTTTTGCTGAGACTGAAGCTCACTTTGCTGACGCAAAATTTTATGTAGAAGATAACATTGCTAGTGAAATTCTCCCAGTTGAGATCCCGTCTATGGAAAGCAAGCAGAGTGAAAAGAAGCATGTTAAATTCATTGCTAGAAAGGATATTCCTTCCCCAAAGGAAGGTCTAGAATATGAGAATGATCATTCTAGTGAATCTACTAGTGATGTAGCGAGAGCGAAAATTTCAACGCCTTCCAATAACCCTCCATTCGTCTGTTATGTACCATTATCACGCCGTAAGAATGGACAGTCACCATTTGTGGAATACCTTCAATCTACAGAAGACATGGAAAGGCCTCCTGCAAAGCTCATGATGAAGGATGTAGCCATATTGAAAGAAAATCATGTCATGCGTTTAACTTCATCCACAAATCCTTTGCCCTCGAAACTACTAAATGGATTCGTGAGGTCTTCACAAAGTCTGACGGAGCATGGTATTCTACCAAGTGAGCGGATGAAAGAATGGTTTAACCCAAAGGCATACAGGCTGTTAGCTAGAACAGGCTACGATTTCTCAAAAAAGGGGGACTTAGGGAAGCTAATTCCAGAAGCCACCGGAGAAAAGATGCATGGCCTTAGCAAAACACAAAGGAGAATACGGCTTGAAGGGCATGAAATTCCTATCCCAAAGACCGGATTAGGTTATACTCCTGAATAACCAGCTCAGATATGGATCAAGAAAAGAAGCAACGCTTTAAGTTCCCAATACATAACAGTGGAGGTCAGCGAAAGTTCGAATCAAAGAAAAGATCACTCTTCATCGCGTGTCTTAGTGTTTGATCGCATCGAGGCCTCATCGTCACGAGTCATAGTGTTTGATAGGTTAAATACAACTTGCTTAACACCAAATCGTGACGCTTTTGCTTGTAAATCAGTTTTTGATCAATTGGGGACAACAAAAAGGCCTGTTGATAGTCATTCTCAAAATTCAATAAACTTTGAGGTTCAAAGAAAGAAGAAAGCTAATGATGAGATCCACAGTAGCATTCCTTCACGCATGAAGCGTAACTTTACCTTAGATATCAGCACTGACGGATCCCTCAAAGTCAAAAGATGAATGATTGTACACACAAGTCAGTCATTCATCCACAATGAGAAAATTGAAGAGGTATCATCCTCGTTTCATATTACAATAGAAGAGGATACACTTTCATATGGTAAAGCAGCTAATGAAGAGGTCGATGAAGCTCCTCCAGCCTTGGAAGATGGAGGACAGGCTACGGTTGATGAACTTAAAGAGATCAATTTAGGAACCACTGAAGAACCCCTACCAACTTTCATCAGTGCGCTTTTCACCCCCAACGAAGAAGAAGGGTACCTCAAGCTCCTAGTAGAATACAAAGATGTGTTTGCTTGGACTTACAAAGAAATGCCCGGGCTTAATCCAAGTATTGCTCTACACCATGTGGTAGTAAAGAAAGGTGTGCGCCCAGTTAAACAAGACTAAAGACACTTTCGGCCGGAGTTTATCTCTCAAATAGAAACTGAGGTCAATAAGCTAATCGAGGCAGGCTTCATTTGTGAAGTACAGTACCCTGAATGGATCGCTAACATCGTCCCTATCAAAAAGAAGAATGGACAAATTTAGGTGTGCGTTGACTTCCGTGATTTGAACAATGCATGTCCCAAGGATGATTTTCCATTACCCATCACTGAGTCATGGTTGACGCCACTACTAGTCATGAAGCTTTATCTTTCATGGATGGTTCTTCAGGCTACAACCAAATTCGAATGAATCCTAAGGATGAAGAGCTCACAGCTTTTAGTACCCCTAAGGGCATTTACTGTTACAAAGTGATGCCTTTTGGACTAAAGAACGCTGGTGCTACTTATCAACGGGCCATGCAAAAGATCTTTGATAATGTACTTCATAAATATGTGGAGTGTTATGTCGATGATCTGGTGGTTAAAAAAAAAAGGAGGGAAGACCATCTAGTAGATCTGTGATCCGTGTTCAACCGCCTAAGAAAATATCAGCTTAAAATGAACCCCTGCAAATGCGCTTTTGGCGTAACATCTAGGAAATTTTTTGGTTTCATTGTGAGGCACTGCGGTATTGAAATTGACCAGTCCAACATTGAAGCTATCCAAAAAATGCCAGAGCCCAAGAATCTGCGAGAACTTAGAGGGTTGCAGGGAAGACTAGCCTACATACGACGATTTATCTCAAACTTGGCTGGTCGATGTCAACCTTTCAATAGATTGATGAAAAAGGATGTGCACTTTGAATGGGATGAGGCTTGTAGCAATGCTTTTGCATGCATCAAAAGATACTTGCTTAATCCTCCAGTTTTGGGTGCTCCTATTCTAGGAAACCCTCTGGTGTTGTACATTGCGGCATAAGAAAAGTTTTTCGGTGCTCTTTTGGCACAAGAAAATGAAAAGGGGAAAGAAAGAGCCCTTTATTATCTAAGTCAAACTCTCAATGGGGCAGAATTAAATTATTCTCCTATCGAAAAGATGTGTCTCGCTCTTTTCTTTGCCATAGACAAACTAGAGCACTACATGCAAGCATATACAGTTCGTTTGACAGAAAAAGCGGACCCGATTAAGTATGTCCTCTCTAGGCCAGTGGTTTCGGGTCATATAGCTCGATGGGCGATCTTGCTACAACAATATAACCTTGCACACGTTCCACAAAAAGCTGTCAAAGGACAAGCATTGGCAGATTTCTTAGCTGATCACCCAGTTCCATCTAATTGGGAGTTCTCCAATGATTTTTCGAAGGAAGACGTGTTTTACATTGAAGTAATGCCACCATGGATGATGTTTTTAATGGAAATAAATGTGAACGCAACGGAAAAATAATGGATCTACATCATTCAAAATTGATAACATGCGTTAAGTAAATTTCAGAATTTGAGAACAAGAGAGTGTACCTTGAAGGGGTGAATTTCAAAACAGAAGATTGAAGCACTTAGGAATATTTTTAATCTTCACTCCAATTCCACTAACGCCCAAGAAGTGTGGACTCTCAATTGGTTACAAAGGGATGATTAGAAAGTGACATACACTCACTTCCACCATTACAATGTTGCTTTTCTCACACAGAAAATTCTGTATGTTTTTCTCACACAGAAAATTCTTTACGTTTTTCTCTTTGTATCTAACCAATTATCTAATTGGGCTGGCCTCTTGGGCCTTTCAAATTGGGCTTAAGTGTGTGGCTTGGAGTGGGACCAAAAGGGACCAATAAGACACTAGCTCCAATGGGCCTTGGGCTTTTCTGTCAACTCCTGATAAGTCCAAAGTTACCATTAACTATATTTAATACCACGATATAAATATAGTTGCACTCTAGGCCTTATCTATAAATTATATCCCAAGACTTTATTATACATGCAACTCCTTCATAAAATATTCGTAGTAATACAAAGTCATTAATGTAGACTGCCACTTTGTAAATTACTACATCTTAATCCTTGAGTACCCGGTTTAATCCTTTTAAGTTATTCATCATATATTTATGAAATTCAATTCCATAAATATATACTTTAGTCTTACTAAAGTGGTTAGGCCTAACTCTCTGAATAACAAACTCATTAAACTTATCTCAAGGGAATACTTTATATCTCCATTAAAAGACTATAAATTCCATCTTGAGAATATATGTTCCATCAACACTAAATGCGGCTGCCCAACATACTGAGGTTTTGACCATTACTTTAGATCTCACTCCTGATATATCAAAGCAACCTACACCTTATGATCAGGTCCATTATTCTCTCAGGATTTAGAGTTCATGCAAATACAGGTCGTGAGATTTATTATTCATTTGACAGTCCTTAGGAAAATAATAAATCTCATAGCGGTCCAGCTCAATATGTCTTAACTCTTAAAACATATTAAAACATCAACCCGAAGTCTCCACTTCCATGATAAAGACAAATCATCGTGGTTGATATGTTATAGTCTTCGTAGATGAAATGCCCAATTTCATCATCGACTATGAACTATAATTCTAAGTTTACAAAGAACTTGTGATTTATATCTTCTGTGACTTTTCACATAAATCACATACTATGCATCTCATGGACTAAATGATAATGTCCGAATATTCATGTTACCATTATTTTAGATAATAATAAAATAAATTCATTAAACACAATATTAAGTCATACACAATGTCATACACAAAGTCAAACTTAATATCATACATAGCATCATACAATAGGATTTAAGGGCACTAATCCTAACAATCTCCCACTTGCCCTAAAGACTATTGTGCACTAATCTAACTCCCATTCTCTCCAAATGTGACTCGAAAGTCCTTTGAGGCAAGGCTTTAGTAAATGGATCTGCTAGATTATTTGCACTTTCAATCTTTGCTACCACCACATCTCCATGAGCAATAATATCTCGAATGATATGGTACTTCATCTCAATGTGCTTTCCTTTCTTATGATTCCTTGGATCTTTAGATTGTGCAACTACTCCACTGTTGTCACAAAACAATGTGATTGGAACTTGCTCCATTCTCATTACACCAAGGTCATAAAGAAATTTCTTGAGCCATATAGCTTCCTTTGCTGCCTCACAAGCAGCAATATATTTTGCCTCTATGGTAGAGTCTGCAATACAAGATTGCTTAATACTCCGCCAACTTATGGCTCCACCTCCCAAGGTGAAAACACATCCTAAAGTGGATTTTCTGAAATCTAGATCAGACTGAAAATCTGAATTTGTATAGCCAATAGGTATCAAATCCTCACTTTGGTAAACAAGCATATAATCTCTCGTTCTCCGTAGATACTTGAGAATATGCTTTACAGCTTGCCAATATTTTGGTCCTGGATTTGATTGATGTCGACTGACCATGCCAACTAAATAGCAGATATCTGGTCTAGTACAAAGCATGGCATACATGAGACTTCCCACTGCAGAAGCATAAGGAACATGTCTCATCATATCTTCTTCCTCTTGAGTCTTAGGCCTTTGGTCATCAGATAGAGGAACTCCATATCTGAAAGAAAGCAATCCTTTCTTGGAGTTTTGCATGCTAAAACGTTCTAGAACCTTATCTATATATCCAGCTTGTGATATGCCTAACATCTTATTCTTGCGATTTCGCAAAAACTTGATCCCTAGAATAAAGTTAGCCTCACCCAAGTCCTTCATATCAAATTGACTTGACAACTAAACCTTTACTGATGACATTACCCCTACATCATTTCCAATGAGTAGAATATCTTCAACATAAAGCACTAGAAACATTACTACTTTATCTTGATGTCTTTTGTACACACATGGTTCATCAAGATTTTGCTCAAAACCAAATGACTTGATTGCTTGATTAAATCTGATGTTCTATGACCTAGATGCTTGCTTAAGTCCATAAATGGACCTTTTCAACTTGCATACCATATGCTCTTGGTTCTTAGTTATGAAACCTTTTGGTTGCATCAGATAGATTTCCTCTTCAAGATTGCCATTAAGAAATGTAGTCTTGACATTCATTTGCCAAATCTCATAATCAAAATGAGCAGCAATGGATAAGAGAATTCTGATAGATTTAAGCATTGCTACTAGAGAAAAGGTTTCATCATAATCAATACCTTATTTTTGTGTATACCCTTTCGCCAGTAGCCTTACTTTAAAGGTTTTAACCTTTCCATCTATCCCTCTCTTCCTCTTTTAAACCCATTTGCAACCAACAGGTTTAATGCGGTTCGGCACCTTTACAAGATCCCAAATTTGATTGGAATACATAGAATCTAATTCAGATTTCATAGCTTGGACCAAATGATGTGCATTTATATCATTCATTGCCTTTTCATAAGTGTAGGGATCCGATTCAGCCACTTTTGAGATAGTTTCATAAGTTTCTCCTAAACCTATAAATCTTATAGGAGGCAGAACAATTCTCCCACTACGACGAGGCACCTGTGTACTAGACATCTCATGAGTAGTCTCTTGTGGTGTATCAAATTTTGATGGGACTAAATTCAAAAGATGTATTGCTGTATTTAAAGCATAACCCCAAAAAGAAATCGATAAAGTTGAGTAACTCATCATGGACCAAACCATTTCTAAAAGAGTCTTATTCCTTCTTTCTGCTACACCATTTTGTTGGGGAGTTCCAGGTGCAGCCAATTGGGATACAATCCTATTTTGAGTTAAGTAATCCTTGAAAACCCCAAGAGGATATTCACCACCATGATCAGATCGAATGGCTTTTATGCGTTTACCCAATTGATTCTCTACCTCAGCCCTAAACTCTTTGAACTTTTCAAAGGCTTCGGACTTCCGTCTCATTAGGTACACATAACCATATCTTGAGTAATCATCGGTAAAAGTGATGAAATACTCATAACCTCCTTTTGCTTGGATTGACATAGGACTACATACATTAGAATGCACTAACTCTAGCAAATCTTGGGCTCTTCTACCTTTTGCATTAAAAGGTCGTTTGGTCATTTTACCTTCCAAACAAGATTCACAAACTAGAAATTCATCAAAGTCCATGGGCTCTAAGAGTCCATCTTTGATCAGTCTTTGAATCCTATTTGAATTAATATGACCCAAACGCAAGTGCCAAAGATATGCATCACTAGTAGAAGGAAACTTTCTCTTTAATGATTTTACATGAGAGACATTATCTAATTCAGAATTATATAATTCATGCTTATCAGGAGTTAAAATATAAAGACCATCCACATTATTTCCAGAACAAATAAACACTTTATCCTTCTTTATTACAACATTGTCTTTCAGGATAACACAATATCCATGTTTGTTGGGGTTTATGCCCTAAAATTCAATTTATTGACATGTTATAAATAATTAAGTTATTTAATTATATGAGACTATTTATGAACTAATAGGACATTATCATAGTCCTTGAGATGCATTGTATGTGATTTATGTGATTTAGTCACAGAAGATATAAATCACAAGTTCTTTGTAAACTCAAAATATAGTTCGTAGTCAGTGATGAAATTGGGCGTTTCATCTGCGAAGACTATAACACATTAACTAAGATGGTTTGTCTTGGTCATGGAAGTGTAGACTTCTAGTTGACGTGTTGATGTGTCTTAAGAGTTAAGACATATTGAACTGGACCGTTGTGAGATTAATTATTCAATCAACAACTGTCACCTGAATAATTAATCTCACGACTTCTAATTTCATAGACTCTTAATCCTGAGAGGATAGTAAACCCGATCATGAAATGTAGGTTACTTTGATATATCAGGAGTGAGATCTAATATTCATGATCAAAACCTCAGTATGTTGGGTAACCACACGTAGTGTTGAGGGAACACATATTCTCAAGATGGAATCTATAATCTCTTTTTATAGAGACACGAAATATCTCCTTGAGATAAGTTTAATGGGAACTGGTTATTCAGGGCGCCCATTTTAGTAAATAGTTACTAAAACTTATATTTATTGAAATTGGATTTCAATAAATGTGAATAACTAAAAGATTAAACCAGGTACTCAAGGATAAAATAGTTGTTTACAAAGTGACAGTTCTTTATGACTTTGTTCACTATGGATATTTCATGGAGGGGTCATATGATATCATTAGAGTCTTGGAATATAATTTATTAATAAGGCCTAGAGTGCAATTATATTTATATAGTGGTATTAAATATAATTAATGGTAACTTTGGACTTGTCAAGAGTTGACAGAAAAGCCCAAGGCCCATTGGAGCTAGTGTCTTATTGGTCCCTTTTGGTTCCACTCCAAGCCACACACTAAAGCCCAATTGGAAAGGCCCAATAGGCTAGCCCAATTAGATAATCAGTTAGTTATAAAGGGAGAAACATACAGAATTTTTTAGAATGAGACACCATTATGAAGTGGTGTGTATGTGCGAGTGAAGCCACTCAATTATTCTTCCTTAAAAACTGATTGAGAGATCACACTTCTTGGGCGTAAAGTGGAATTGGAGTGAAGATTAAAAGTGTTCTCAAGTACTTATAATCTTTTGTTTTAAATTTCACCGCACCAAGGTACGCTATCTTATTCTTAAATTCTAAAATTTATATAGTGCAAGTTATCAATCATGAATGAAATAGATCCTTGTTTGTTGCTTCCGCTGTGTGTTTTGTATGAGATACAAAACTAGATTTACCATCAATTTGTACCTAAGTAAGTAGCAGAAATTAAATTCCTACGAACATTAGGTACATACAAACAGTCTTCTAATATTAGAACTCTAGATTTAAAACATAAATTATAAACACCAACAGCTAAAACCGGAATCCTGCTCCCATCAGCCAAAGTAAGAAACAACTCCCCTTCTTTAAACTTTCTGATCTCCTGGAACCCCTGCAAGGAATTGCAGATATGAATAGTACAACCTGAATCCACACACCAGGAATTCATGGGATTCTGTACCAAACATATTTCAAGAAGGAATGTATTAATCATACCTTTGTTCTTGGCAGCCTTAAATATTGGGCAATTTCTCTTCCAATGTCCTTTCTCACCACAATGGAAACACTTTCCTTTGATCTTCTTTCCTTTATCAGCAACCCCTAAGGCAATTTGTTTACCCTCTTACTTGGTGAAGTCCTTCTTCTTCTTCTTCTTACCCTTGCCTTTCAACTTAGGCTGTGTTTGTTTCGTGTAAAATATTTTCCGGAAAATATGTATTTTCCGGAAATGCTATTTTCCGAAAAAGGAAAATATTTTGAAGTGTTTGGGTGAATTATGAAAATTATTGTGAAAAATATTTTCATGTGTTTGGATGTGTTAGGAAAATGCTATTTTCCGGAAAAATTTTCACATTTTCCGGCAACAACAACAACACCGAGAACAACAACAAAAAAAAATTCCGGCAATAACAACAAATTCCGGCTCTGGCGACAACAACAACACCAATGACAACAATAACAAAAAATTTCGGCAATCACAACAACAAATTCCGGCTCCGGCGACAACAACAACACCAACAACAACAAAAAAATTCCAACGATCGAAGGCGACAACAACAACAATCAAACTTTAAACAAACAAAAGTCTGGGTCTGGTTCGTGGATCGGCGATGGGTTGCTCGTGGGTCGGCGATGGGTTGCTCGTGGGTCTGGGTTCGTCGTGCTCGTGGGTCGTCTGGGTCTGGGTGAAGGCGATGGGTTGCTCGTGGGTCTGGGTTCGTCGTGCTCGTGGGTCGTCTGGGTCTGGGTGAAGGCGATGGGTTGCTCGTGGGTCTGGGTTCGTCGTGCTCGTGGGTCGTCTGGGTCTGGGTGAAGGCGATGGGTTGCTCGTGGGTCTGGGTGAAGGCGAGGTGAAGGCGATGGGTTCGATCGAGCTCGGAGGCGATCTGGTGTCGATCTGGAGCTCGTTGCTTGGAGTCGATGGGTTGCTCGTTGCTTGGGTTCGATCGTTCTCTCTCAACTTCTCTGGCTCTCTCGGTTGTTTCTCTCTTTTGTGCGTGATCTCTCGGTTGTTCTCTCTTTTGTGCGTGATGTGCGATTTCCGGAAATGATTTGAAGGTAAAATGAGAACGTAAAATCATTACCGAGTCAAAGGCGTAAAAATGGTCAAACTGAAAGTAATTTTCCAGAAATTAAAATTTTCCTCCTCTACCAAACACTGGGGTCAGGTGGTAAATGATTTCCGGAAATCATTTACCACCAAAACAAACGGACCCTTAGGTTGAGAAGTAGAAGCTTCACCAACATTGGCTTCAACATTGGAAGTACCAAGAATGCCTTCTGCCGCTACCAATTCATTCATTAATTCAGACAAGGTATAAATCTTTTTGTTCATATTATAGTGAAGTTTGAATGATTCTGGTAACGACTGGAGTATCATATCCACTTGGGATTCTCCATCAATATCGGCACCTAAAGCTTCCAATGTATTCAGATTAGAGATCATTGTAAGACAATGCTCCCTCACTGAAGTACCTTTAGCCATTTTGGTATTATAAATTTGCCTCATGGTCTCTTGCCTTGCAGAACGGCCTTGCTCACTAAACATCTCCTTCAGACTTAGCATGATGTCTAAAGCTAGTTCTACATCCTGCATTTGATGTTGTAGAACATTTGAGATAGATGCTAGAATGTAGCACTTGGCCATTTCATTAGATTTCTGCCAACGATCATATCGTTGTTTTCCCTCAGGAGGAGCATCTAATGAAGGAAAGCTAGGACATGGTTTAGTAAGAACATACTTATGCTCTTCAGCAGTAAGAACAATGTCCAAATTTCTTTTCTAGTCAACATAGTTGGATCCAGTCAGTTTGTTTTGATTAAGAATAGTTACAAGTGGGCTAAATGATGCCATGTTCAAATCTGAAAACAATAAACATGAATACAATAAGTAAACTGGACATTATCTATTTAGCATATAAACATATAGTATGAAACCTTAATAAAACCATAATATAATATATGCAACGACAACCTAATCCCGCAGTTAATATTCCTCAGAAGCGAGGTCATACCAATCACTATGATTAGGCGAGAAATATTTTCATTATTAACGCTATCATGGTAACTCTTACCAAACAAAAATAATTTGTCGCTTTCCCTTCAACCTCTAAGTAATAATGACATAGCTCCGAAGAGAGGTTAACATTACACTTAGTCTAGTGTACACCATTGCCTAGAATCAATGTGAATAACCAAGTAACTCCATGGAAGCGTGGTCATTCTCAATGTAAAAACACACTTCATCTATCATTAAGAAGTTTAACCTGTAGTACCATGAATCAAACACCCTCCGAAAGGAGCAAGGCATATACGCCAAGGTGAGGTGCTTAATTACACTACTTTAAACCAACAATGGAGGCCGTGAGATGCAACCCTTTTATCTCTCTCCCACTGGATGTTTTAAAAGAAAGGTTTTTAGTTTTAGAACATGCATAATCTAATTACACATAGTCTTACTCTTTTTACATGTGAAAACACTTAGAAAAATTCTGATTTTCTTTCTTTCGATCGATCGATCGAAAAAATTATGAAATTCAAACTTGATCGCCTGACTCCTTCGATTGATACTCAATTGCCTCTAGACCAATCGAAAAGCAAATTCGATCGATTGACTGACAATCGAAAATCAATCGTTCTAAAAAGTCTGATCACTGTCTCATTTGATCAATCGAAAATGATTTTCGATCGATCGAAAATCGCGAAACTGGAATTTCCAGAATTTTTCTAAGGCAGTTTTCTACAGTTTTTCTTGAACAAACAACTTTCATACAAACATGATAGTCAGAGAATGATATCAAAACTGAAATTCATTGATGCTATAGTCTTAAAGATCAATTTAACATACTTAAATTCAAATTTAAACAACATCATAACATCAATATCAGTTTTTATCAAATCATAGTTTCATCAACCATGCAGAAAATTAAATGCATAATCTTCAAACAACATGAAACTATAAATTCTAATTCTAAAATTCACAAAACATGTTATACAATTTGAAATTGATGACCGCTTTGATACCATTTGATGGAAATAAATGTGAACGCAGCGGAAAAATAACGGATCTACATCGTTCAAAATTGATAACATGCGTTAAGTAAATTTCAGAATTTGAGAACAATAGAGCATACCTTGAAGCGGTGAATTTCAAAACCGAAGATTGAAGCAGTTAGGAATACTTTTAATCTTCACTCCAATTCCACTAACGCCCAAGAAGTGTGAACTCTCAATTGGTTTCAAAGGGATGATTAGAGAGTGACATACACTTACTTCCACCATTACAATGTTGTTTTTCTCACACAGAAAATTCTATACGTTTTTCTCTTTGTATCTAACCAATTATCTAATTGGGCTGGCCTCTTAGGCCTTTCCAATTGGACTTAAGTGTGTGGCTTGGAGTGGGACCAAAAGGGACCAATAAGACACTAGCTCCAATGGGCCTTGGGCTTTTCTGTCAACTCTTGACAAGTTTAAAGTTACCATTAACTATATTTAATACTACTATATAAATATAGTTGCACTCTAGGCCTTATCTATAAATTATATCCCAAGACTTTATTATACATGTAACCCTTTCATAAAATATTCGTAGTAATACAAAGTCATTAATGTAGACTGCCACTTTGTATATTACTACATCTTAATCCTTGAGTACCCGGTTTAATCATTTTAAGTTATTCATCATATATTTATGAAATCCAATTCCATAAATATATACTTTAGTCTTACTAAAGTGGTTAGGCCTAACCCTCTAAATAACAAACTCATTAAACTTATCTCAAGGGAATACTTTATATCTCCGTTAAGAGACTATGAATTCCATCTTGAGAATACATGTTCCATCAACACTAAATATGGCTGCCCAACATACTGAGGTTTTGACCATTACTTTAGATCTCACTCCTGATATATCAAAGCAACCTCACCTCATGATCAGGTCCATTATTCTCTCAGGATTAAGAGTTCATGCAAATACAAGTCGTGAGATTTATTATTCATTTGACAGTCCTTAGGAAAATAATAAATCTCATAGCGGTCTAGTTTAATATGTCTTAACTCTTAAAACATATTAACACATCAACCAGAAGTCTCAACTTCCATGATCAAGACAAATCATCCTGGTTGATATGTTATAGTCTTCGCAGATGAAATGCCCAATTTCATCACCGACTACGAACTATAATTTTGAGTTTACAAAGAACTTGTGATTTATATCTTTTATGACTTTTCACATAAATCACATACTATGTATCTCATGGACTAAATGATAATGTCCGAATATTCATGTTGCCATTATTTAAGATAATAATAAAACAAATTCATTAAACACAATATTAAGTCATACATAATGTCATACACAATGTCAAACTTAATATCATACATAGCATCATACAATAGGATTTAAGGGCACTAATCCTAACAGTTTTTCGACAGGACTGCACTTCGAGAAGGAGCGGGGACAGGTGTAGTGCTTGTCTCTCCATAACGGAAAATACTTCTATACTCGTTCTCATTAAGCGAACTTTGCCTTAACAACGTAGCTGAATATCAAGCATTGATTATTAGTCTACAAATGGCCATTGAGTTAAGCATATCGCAACTTGAGATCTTTGGGGATTCCAAATTAATTATCAACCAAATCTTGGAGCAGTATGACGTCAAGAAGGAAGACCTCATCCCCTATTGCAAATACACGAAGAAGTTGCTAACAAATTTTGAGGCCATCACATTGGAGCATATACCAAGGAATGAGAATAGACAGGCCGATGCTTTAGCTAATTTGGCTACCACCTTAGCATTATCCCAAGAAGAGACAGCCAAAGTTGCTATTTTCCAAAGGTGGGTGGTACCTCTCATGGTTGAAGAAGAAGAAGAAAAAGAGCAAGCCAAAATTATTTCTGTATGCCTTGTTGAAAAAGAAGATTGGCGACACGTGATCATTGAATATCTTCAACATGGAAGACTCCTAGATGATAAACGTCACGAGACTGAAGTTGGGCAAAGGGCTGCTCAATTCATTTACTATAAGGACATTCTCTTCCGTCGTTCATTTGATGGGTTGTTTCTTCGTTGTTTAGGAGAGGAGGAAGCTAAACAATCCCTAGAGGAGGCTCACTCTGGAATATGTGGCGCACATCAATCAGGTCATATGTTACACTACAGGATCAAACGAATGGGTTACTATTGGCCTACAATGGTGCAAGATTCCATGGAGTGCGCTAAGAAATGCAAAGCTTGTCAGTATCACGCAAACTTCATCCACCAGCCACCAAAACCTCTACACCTAACTATAGCTTCTCGGCCTTTTGATGCATGGGGGCTTGATGCGATAGGACCATTACCAAAGTCATTCGGTGGCCATTTGTACATCTTGGCCGCAACTGATTACTTCTCGAAGTGGGCGGAAGCTGTGCCCCTTAGGGAAGTGAAAAAAGAGACAGTGGTCAATTTCATTTAAACTCATTTGATCTATCGGTATAGTGTCCCTTGTTATATCATAACTGATAGTGGAAAACCGTTCTACAATAGGATGATGACGGAACTATGTGAGAAGTTTGAATTTAAACAATACAACTCCTCCATGTACAATGCCCCGGGAAATGGACTAGCTGAAGCGTTTAACAAGACACTTGGCAGTTTGTTGAAAAAGGTGGTATCCAAGACAAAGCGAGACTGGCATGATAAAATCGGAGAAGCATTATGGGCATATCGAACAACATTTCGAACGCCTACTCAAGCGATGCCATATTCTCTGGTCTATGGAGTGGAAGTCGTCCTTCCTTTGGAATGTCAAATCCTATCATTACGGATTGCCATTCAAGAAGGATTGACTGGAGAAGAAAATACCAAGCTCAAATTGTAAGAATTAGAGGCACTTGATGAGAAAAGGCTCGAGGCCCAACAACGCCTTGAGTGCTATCAAGCTCATCTTTCAAGCGCATTCAATAACAGAGTTAAACCATGATCATTCTAAGTTGGTGACCTAGTCCTCGTCGTTCGAAGACCTATCATCACAACTCATCGTACAGGCAATAAGTTCACTTCAAAATGGGATGGACCTTATGTTGTGCCAGAAGTCTACACTAATGGAGCTTACAAGTTGGTTGATAATGATGGTGTAAGAATCGGCCCTATCAATGGGAAGTTTCTCAAACGCTTCTATGCCTGAAAGTTGAGGAATTGCTCCTTGGTAAGAGTTTAAACTGCCCATTGTAACGCTGCAAGAGTATATGATGTCTTCCCAGTACCTTTGAAAGCATACCAATAAGGTGAAATTAATCTCACTCTATGTCACCAATTGCTAGTGTGGCGTAGTGGTTGGATGCCCATGTCACCCTTGAGGCCGAGGTCTCGGGTTCGATTAGTGGTGATACCCACTATTACACACTAAGCCCTCCTTTTTGCAAAAAAAAAAAAAAAAAATCAGTTGAACTACATGATGACTTGATCCCTCTCAAGGGTACGTAGGCAACTTAGTATCTTTTACTAAGTTCAGTCACGCACTAAAAAAAAAAAAATTTATTATTACCAAATTATGACCACAAAAAAAAAAATTGGAGCAGAGAATAAAGTCTTCTTTATTGATTGACAAAAGGAAAATAGTACAGGGGAAAGCTTGATGACACATATGAAGGGAATTAAAACAAAAAGATTACGACATCCATTTCAAGTCCTTCAAGCTAGAGCAATTATCTTCTAGAAGGGCTCGTATATTCTCTAAAGCCTCCATATCCTGGTCTTCAAGTACGGGAGTGGATTTGACTTCTTCAAGTTTTTCTTCTAAGGCTTGGACAACATCGTCTTGCTTAACTTGATGTGATTCAATTTGAGACTCCGATTGCTCTAATTGGACAAGCTCGATTTGCAAGTCAGCCATCCTCAACCTGATGGTATCAAGCTCGGTCTTCAAAGATGCTTTTTTGTGCGATGCTTCAGAAAGGAGGAGTTCAATTTCAACCTCATGTTGAATTAAGTTGACAGGACTGGGTCATTTGTTCAAAGATTCTTTCATCCTTAAAAAGTCTGCAACCCCCTCGCAATGTTTGTCAACATGTTCGTGCAAGTGTCGAGGATCCACTCCAAGACTTTCAATCCCACTGTAGATTTCATTTATTTCAACTTGTGGGAGGACGTTGTCCACAGAAAGATTCAAAAGCTTGTTTAAAAGGACATCTCCCAACACAGAAGCCCCTTTCCTACGCACGGAAGAAACATGCGCCATGGCTTGGAACATAGAGACTTCCGGAGGGTTGGTCGGTTGCAGTGATGAGAGAAATGTCCTTCCTGTCTCAGACGAAATTTTGGATGACGTACCAACATCAGCAAACTTGCACCTCTTGAAATCCAAACTCTTCGCAGATGGCTTCGAGATGGAAGACTCACTATTTGTAAGAAGATGCGCATGATCAATAGAAGTCTTTACATCAACACCCTTCATTGGACTCTTCAAATGTTTCCAATTGTAGTCCAAGTCGTTACACACCTTCTCTTCAGAAATTTTAATGGCATCCCTAGCTGGTATGACAAGCAAACCTCTGGTGCCTTGACTTCGAGCAACTCTGGTATGTCAAGATAAGTCTTTTGAATGATGATCATCTTCAAAAGGATGTCGTGCAAACTCTGACAAGGGCTGTGGAATGTATGGTTCTTGTAACTCCCTCTTTCCTTTTTGAGATTTGTTGGGTGTTAGTGATTTAACATGGAAGGAGGCAATGTCAGCTAAAAAATTTGTTCCTTTGGTAAAATCATTCCCGCAAACTCCTTCCCACCATTGCTTGTAGCTATGTCTGACTCGGCTTCCAAAGTCTGTGGCAAAAGCTGGAATGAGTACCTTGGAATCTGTGTTGTAGCGAGTGAAAGATTGGTAGAATTGGTGTAGATCTTTCAAAGAGCCTGTACAAATTTCTTCCTTCAAATCACTTGGAATATCATGATGAAATCCAAAGTGCCGACTGTTGGTTATATTTGGTTTTGTATCTCATACAAAACACATAGCGGAAGCAACAAACAAAGATCTATTTCATTCATGATTGATAACTTGCACTATATGAATTCTAGAATTTAAGAACAAAATAGCGTACCTTGGTGTGGAGAAATTCAAAACAAAAGATTATATGTACTTGGGAACGCTTTTAATCTTCACTCCAATTCCACTTTACGCCCAAGAAGTGTGGCCTCTCAATCAATTTCCAAGGGAGAATAACTGAGTGGTTTCACTCACACATACACACCACTTCACAATGGTGTCTCACTTTTTCTCTAATCTCTCATAAAAATTCTGTATGTCTCTCCCTTTATATATAACTGATTATCTAATTGGGCCGGCCTATTGGGCCTTTCCAATTGGGCTTTAATGTGTGGCTTGGAGTGGGACCAAAAGGACCAATAAGACACTAGCTCCAATGGGCCTTGGGCTTTTCTGTCAACTCTTGACAAGTCCAAAGTTACCATTAACTATTTTTAATACCACTATATAAAAATAGTTGCACTCTAGGTCTTATCTATAAATTATATCCCAAGACTTTATTATACATGCAACCCCTTCATAAAATATTCGTAGTAATACAAAGTCATTAATGTAGACTGCCACTTTGTAAATTACTACATCTTAATCCTTGAGTACCCGGTTTAATCCTTTAATGTTATTCATTATATATTTATGAAATCCAATTCCATAAATATATACTTTAGTCTTACTAAAGTGGTTAGGCCTAACTCTTTGAATAACAAACCCATTAAACTTATCTCAAGGGAATATTTTATATCTCCGTTAAGAGACTATGAATTCCATCTTGAGAATACATGTTCCATCAACACTAAATGTGGCTGCCCAACATACTGAGGTTTTGACCATAACTGTAGATCTCACTCCTGATATATCAAAGCAACCTACACCTCATGATCAGGTTCATTATTCTCTCAGGATTAAGAGTTCATGCAAATACAAGTCGTGAGATTTATTATTCATTTGACAGTCTTTAGGAGAATAATAAATCTCACAGCGGTCCAGTTCAATATGTCTTAACTCTTAAAACATATTAACACATCAACTAGAAGTCTCCACTTCCATGATCAAGACAAATCATCGTAGTTGATATGTTATAGTCTTCGCAGATGAAATGCCCAATTTCATCACCGACTACGAACTATAATTCTGAGTTTACAAAGAACTTGTGATTTATATCTTCTGTGACTCTTCACATAAATCACATACTATGCATCTCATGGACTATATGATAATGTCTGAATATTCATGTTACCATTATTTCAGATAATAATAAAACAAATTTATTAAACATAATATTAAGTCATACATAATGTCAAACACAATGTCACACTTAATATTATACATAGCATCTTACAATAGGATTTAAGGGCACCAATCCTAACAATCTCCCACTTGCCCTAAAGACTATTGTGCACTAATCTAACTCCCATTCTTTCCAAATGCGACTCAAAAATCCTTTGAGGCAAAGCTTTAGTAAATGGATCTGCCAGATTGTTTGCACTTTCAATCTTTGCTACCACCACATCTCCACGAGCAACAATATCTCGAATGATATGGTACTTCCTCTCAATGTGCTTTCCTTTCTTGTGATTCCTTGGATCTTTAGATTGTGCAACTGCTCCACTGTTATCACAAAACAATGTGATTGGAACTTGCTCCATTCTTATTACACCAAGGTCAGAAAGGAACTTCTTGAGCCATACAGCTTCCTTTGCTGCTTCACAAGCAGCAACATATTCTGCCTCCATGGTGGAGTCTGCAATACAAGATTGCTTAATACTCCGCCAACTAATGGCTCCACCTCCCAAGGTGAAAACACATCCTGAAGTGGATTTTCTGAAATCTAGATCAGATTGAAAATCTGAATCTGTATAGCCAATAGGTATCAAATCCTCACTTCGGTAAACAAGCATATAATCTCTCGTTCTCCGTAGATACTTGAGAATATGCTTTACAGCTTGCCAATGTTTTGGTCCTGGATTTGATTGATATCGACTGACCATGCCAACTGAATAACAGATATCTGGTCTAGTACAAAGCATGGCATACATGAGACTTCCTACTGCAGAAGCATAAGGAACTTGTCTCATCATATCTTCTTCCTCTTGAGTCTTAGGCCTTTGGTCATCAGACAGAGGAACTCCATGTCTGAAAGGAAGTAATCCCTTCTTGGAGTTTTGCATGCTAAACCGTTCTAGAACCTTATCTATATATCCAGCCTGTGATAAGCCTAACATCCTTTTCTTGCGATCTCGCCAAAGCTTGATCCCCAGAATAAAGTTAGCCTCACCCAAGTCCTTCATATCAAATTGGCTTGACAACCAAACCTTTACCGATGACATTACCCCTACATCATTTCCAATGAGTAGAATGTCATCAACATAAAGCACTAGGAACATTACTACTTTATCTCGATGTCTTTTGTACACACATGGTTCATCAAGATTTTGTTCAAAACCAAATGACTTGATTGCTTGATCAAATCTGATGTTCCATGACCTAGATGCTTGTTTAAGTCCATAAATGGACCTTTTTAACTTGCATACCATATGCTCTTGGTTCTTTGCTATGAAACCTTCCGGTTGCATCATATAGATTTCTTCTTCAAGATTGCCATTAAGAAATGCAGTCTTGACATCCATTTGCCAAATCTCATAATCATAATGAGCAGCAATGGATAAGAGAATTCTGATAGATTTAAGCATGGCTACTGGCGAAAAAGTTTCATCATAGTCAATACCTTCTTTTTGTGTATACCCTTTCGCCACTAGTCTTGCTTTAAAGGTTTCAACCTTTCCATCTACCCCTCTCTTCCTCTTGTAAACCCATTTGCAACCAACAGGTTTAATGCCATTAGGCGCCTTTACAAGATCCCAAACTTGATTGGAATACATGGAATCTAATTCAGATTTCATAGCTTTGATCCAATGATGTGCATCTATATCATTCATTGCCTCTTCATAAGTGTAGGGATCCGATTCAGCCTCTTCTGAGATAGCTTCATAAGTTTCTCCCAAACCTATGAATCTTATGGGAGGCCGAACAATTCTCCCACTACGACGAGGCACCTGTGTACTAGACATCTCATGAGTAGTATCTTGTGGTGTATCCAATACAACCACATCATCCCTAGTTTCATCTATTGGTTGTTCAACTAAAGGTTCATTCATTTCAGCCAAAACAACTTTATTTCTAGGATCAAAATTATTCATATAATCATCTTCCAAAAATTTGGCATGTGTGCTAACAAACACTTTGTTATCTTTATGATTATAGAATAAATAACCCTTTGTTTCTTTTGAATACCCTAAAAACATGCATACTTCGGTTTTAGATTCCAACTTATCAGACTTCCTTTTCAACACATGTGCTGGACATCCCCAAATGTGGAGATATTTCATACTAGGCTTACGCCCACTCCACAATTCCTTAGGTGTGTTGGGAACAGATTTTGATGGAACTAAATTCAAAATATGCATTGCAGTTTTTAGTGCATATCCCCAAAAAGAAACTGGTAAAGTTGAGTAACTCATCATGGACCTAACCATTTCCAAAAGAGTCCTATTCCTTCTTTCTGCTACACCATTCTGTTGGGGAGTTCCAGGTGCAGTCAATTGGGATATAATCCCATTTTGAGTTAAGTAATCCTTGAAATCCCCAAGAAGGTATTCACCACCACGATCAGATCGAATAGCTTTTATGCGTTTACCTAATTGATTCTCAACTTCAGCCCTAAACTCTTTGAACTTTTCAAAGGCTTCGGACTTCCGTCTCATTAGGTACACATAACCATATCTTGAGTAATCATCGGTAAAAGTGATGAAGTACTCATAACCTCCTTTTGCTTGGGTTGACATAGGACCACATACATCTGTATGAACTAATTCAAGCAACTCTTGGGCTCTTCTACCTTTTGCATTAAAAGGTCGTTTGGTCATTTTGCCTTCCAAACAAGATTCACAAACTGGAAATTCATCAAAGTCCAATGGCTCTAAAAGTCCATCTTTGATCAGTCTTTGAATTCTATTTGGATTAATATGACCCAAACGCAAGTGCCAAAGATATGCTTCATTAGTAGAAGGAAACTTTCTCTTTAATGATTTTACATGAGAGTTATGATCTAATTCAGAATTATATAATTCATGCTTATCAGGAGTTAAAATATAAAGACCATCCACAATATTGCCAGAACAGATAAACACTTTATCCTTCTTTATTACAACATTGTCTTTTAGGATAACATAATATCCATGTTTACCTAAATAAGTTGCAGAAATTAAATTCCTACGAACATTAGGTACATACAAACAGTCTTCCAATACTAAAACTCTAGATTCAAAACATAAATTAAACACTCCAATAGCTACAACTGGAATCCTGCTCCCATCAGCCAAGGTAAGAAACATTTCCCCTTCATTCAGCTTTCTGATCTCCTGAAACCCCTGCAAGGATTTGCAGATATGATTAGTACAACCTGAATCCACACACCAAGAATCTGTGGGATTCTGTACCAAACATGTTTCAAGAAGGAATGTACTTTTCATACCTCTATTCTTGGCAGCCTTAAATATTGGACAATTCCTCTTCCAATGTCCTTTCTCACCACAATGGAAACACTTTCCTTTGGTTTTCTTTCCTTTGTTGGCAACTCCTAAGGCAACTTGTTTACCATCTTTCTTAGTGAAGTTCTTCTTCTTCTTCTTCTTACCCTTGCCTTTCGACTTAGGTTGAGAAGTAGAAGCTTCACCAACATTGGCTTCAACACTAGAAGTACCAAGGATGCCTTCCGCCGCTACCAACTCATTCATCAATTCAGACAATGTATAAATCTTTTTGTTCATATTATAGTTAAGTCTGAATTCCTTGAATGATTCTGGTAGTGACTGGAGTATCATATCCACTTGGGATTCTCCATCAATATCGGCACCTAAAACTTCCAATGTATTCAGATTAGAGATCATCCTAAGACAATGCTCCCTCACTGAAGTACCTTCAGCCATTTTGGTATTATAAATCTGCCTCATAGTTTCTTGCCTTGCAGAACGGCCTTGCTCACCAAACATCTCCTTCAGACTGAGCATAATGTCCGAAGCTAGTTCTACATCCTGCATTTGATGCTGTAGAACATTTGAAATAGATGCTAGGATATAGCACTTGGCCATCTCATTAGATTTCTGCCAACGATCATATCGCTGTTTTTCCTCAAGAGGAGCATCTAATGATGGAAAGCTAGGACATGGTTGAGTAAGCACATATTTGTGCTCTTCAGCAGTAAGAACAATGTCCAAGTTTCTTTTCCAGTCAACATAGTTGGATCCAATCAGTTTGTTTTGATTAAGTATAGCAACAAGTGGGCTAAATGATGCCATGATTTTAAATCTGAAAATAATAAACATGAATATAATAAGTAAACTAGACACTATCAATTTAGCATATAATCATATAATATGGAACCTTATAAAACCATAAAATAATATATGCAACGACAAACCAATCCATGTCTATAATTCCTTGGTAGCAAGTTTATTATAAACACATTAATTGATTGAGAACTATTCTCATTATTAGTGCTATCATGATAACTCTTATCATACACTAATAATATGCCGTATTAGCTTTAGCCTCTAAGTAATAATGACATAGCTCCTTTGGGAGGTTAACATTACACTTAGTCTAGTGTACACCATTATCTAGAATCATGTGTAACCACATTTCATCTCCCTTATAATGTTTAAACTTGTAGTACCATGGAACAAAACACCCTCCTTTGGGATCGCGAGGCATATACGCCAAGACGAGGTGCTTGTCCACACTACTTTAAACAGGTTAGTTCAATCTTGTAGTACTATGAAGTAAACACCCTCCTTTGGGATCGCAAGGCATATACGCCAAGACAAGGTGCTTACCCACACTACTATAAACTGATAATGGAGGCCGTGAGATGCAACTCTTGTATCTCTCTCCCACTAGATATTTTTAATTAAAGGTTTTTATGATCAAGAACCATATTAATGCTAGAAACCCTTGAAAACATAATCCTAATCTCATTAGGAATGAATTTCATTAAATGAATACTTTAATCCTAGCATTTAACGTAATAATCAATTCATGAAGTTAAGCCTTGAATCCTTTATAAACAATTTACATATAAACCCATATTATAACATATGACAATTATCACACCATATATATACAATATACGGATTCAATATTTCCAAGGCAATTATTTCATGCGTATAAGATGGCCATCAAGAACTTGCATGTAAAAATTTGAATGCATTTGAAACCATATAACTATATATAATGTAATAATCAATTCATGAAGTAATATAACATACGGATTATTACATTACATATAACTTACATGAAAACCTATATGATTTCAAGATGGCAATCAAGACAATAACTATTAAATTGTCTTTTATAGCCAAGCGGTGCAAGAAAGTCCAACCAGTGCAATCAATTGGTTCGTGCACATGACAGTTATTTCAATAACTGTATCCGAACAACTAGAAGTTTATGGCCAAGGATAAATATATATGCGCCAAGCCATGTATATCATCTAGAAGTTTATAGAAACTTCAATCTATATAACCGAAATGTTCTTCAATCATTGTTATATAGCAAGGATTCAAATGAATCCTTTAAGACAACAAAAAACAACCGTGGGCCAACATAAATGCTTTTGAAGATGGAATTCCATTTTAAAAGGAATTCACTTCACATCAACGCAAAGTCAATCTCCAAAAAATAAATTATGAAATCAAAAATCCTATAAATGTGATTATATAGAACAATCACGGCAGATTCAAGAATCCCATCATGCAAAGAAAATGATATTCTTTGATTCTAAAATTCAATCACATGCTATACAATCATGATATGAAAACCTGGCTCTGATACCAATTGTTGGTTAAATCTGGTTTTGTATCTCATACAAAACACATAGCGGAAGCAATAAACAAAGATCTATTTCATTCATGATTGATAACTTGCATTATGTAAATTTCAGAATTAGCGTACCTTGGTGCGGAGAAATTCAAAACAAAAGATTATAAGTACTTGGGAACACTTTCAATCTTCACTCCAATTCCACTTTACGCCCAAGAAGTGTGGTCTCTCAATCAATTTCCAAGGGAGAATAATTGAGTGGTTTCACTCGCACATACACACCACTTCACAATGGTGTCTCACTTTTTCTCTAATAAAAATTCTGTATGTCTCTCCCTTTATATATAACTGATTATCTAATTGGGCCGGCCTATTGGGCCTTTCCAATTGGGCTTTAATGTGTGGCTTGGAGTGGGACCAAAAGGACCAATAAGACACTAGCTCCAATGGGCCTTGGGCTTTTCTGTCAACTCTTGACAAGTCCAAAGTTACCATTAATTATATTTAATACCACTATATAAATATAATTGCACTCTAGGCCTTATTAATAAATTATATCCCAAAACTTTATTATACATGCAACCCCTTCATAAAATATTCGTAGTAATTCAAAGTCATAAATATAGACTGTCACTTTGAAGATTACTACGTCTTAATCCTTGAGTAACCGGTTTAATCCTTTTAAGTTATTCATTATATATTTATGAAATCCAATTTCATAAATATATACTTTAGTAATTTCTTACCAAAGTGGTTAGGCCTAACTCTCTGAATAACTAAACCCATTAAACTTATCTCAAGGGAATATTTTAAATCTCTGTTAAGAGACTATGAATTCCATCTTGAGAATATATGTTCCATCAACACGAAATGTGGCTGCCCAACATACTGAGGTTTTGACCGTTACTTTAGATCTCACTCCTGATATATCAAAGCAACCTACACTTCATGATTAGGTCCATTATTCTCTCAGGATTAAGAGTTCATGCAAATATAAGTTGTGAGATTTATTATTCAATTGACAGTCGTTAGGAGAATAATAAATCTCACAGCAGTCCAGTTCAATATGTCTCAACTCTTAAAACATATTAACACATCAACTAGAAGTCTCCACTTCCATGATCAAGACAAATCATCTTAGTTGATATGTTATAATCTTCGCAGATGAAATGCCCAATTTCACCACCGACTATGAACTAAAATTCTGAGTTTACAAAGAACTTGTGACTTATATCTTCTGTGACTAAATCACATAAATCACATACTATGCATCTCATGGACTATATGATAATGTCCAAATATTCACATTACCATTATCTCAGATAATAATAAAACAACTTTATTAATCATAACATTAAGTCATACATAATGTCATACATAGCATCATACAATAGGATTTAAGGGCATTAATCCTAACACCGACTAAATCAGTAAGGACTATATGCTTCTATAGTGTGTTGGTCTTCACATCGAAGTGACAAGTACCCCGAGCGAAGGCTCATAAAGTAGTCAAACTTCTGAATGGATAAATGATTGTTATCAATGAATGTCTAGTCAAAGCTTTTCTTGAAAGCAGTCCCGTGCCAAAGGAAGTCGTTGGCGGTTCATATATGCTTTTGTGCGGAGTATTCGTTGAACGGAGAGGTGTAGCCTACACCAGAATATTTTGTCATCAAAGGATCAGATAGTTTGTCATTGGTAATGCGATTGCTTCTGAAAAAATGACCTACCCAGGCATAAACGTAATGAATGGCAAAACTAGCTCCAAATTTGCTCGGAGTAGGAGAGGAAGAAATGGTGCTAAGTCCACGGTAAATGCTAGCCAATACTGGTGCAGCGAGGCCAAACGAACGACCATTGGCCCTGGAACTAGCAATCTTGAAAGTGCCTGGACGGATGCTATTTAGATCCTTGATAGGAAAGACAAATATGCACAGCCAACAAGAAAGAAGTGCCGATAAGTAAGTCTCCTCCTTTAAGTCACCCTCAACTTGAAGATCCGTAAAAACCCCGTCTTCTTTATCAGACCATGGTCCACGCTCATTTATCTCGCCAAAGGGATTCTGACTATACTTGGGAATGGTTGTCTATCTTGCTAGTTTTCTAGGAGCCAGGCACTTGCCATTTCCTCTATACCAAAAAGTAATCCAGTCGCGAACACTCACTTTCCCTTGTCTCTTCAGCCGGTTTTGAAGGTGATGATACGCCATGAAAAGGAAGCGACAGCTGTACGGCAAATAAGGTCATCCTTGGTCGTTGGTTCCATCCAGCTCTTGCGCATTGGGTACCACTTCATCATAAAATGCACCTGTGCAAGGAAGTCCACCAAGAATGGAAAGATCCCACGGTGTGATGGAAATTTCTCCAACTAAGGTATGGAGAGTATTGGTCGACGGACTCCAACACTCACAAAACACTTTCATGAGATTCTCATCATAATCATATGTGAACAAGGAGGCAAAGATAGCACTGTTGTTAGGTTCTAAGGTCTTAGGATTTTATGTATTTAGAACTCTAATTTGTAATGTTGGCAAACCATGATCAAAACATTGTATTTAGTCTTGTTTAGGCTTGCTCAAAGTTGGTTTATTATTGTAAAGTTGGATTCGAGTGGCTGCAGAAGTACTTGGGACTTTCGGCCTGGCTCGATCGATCGAAGAATAGACTCGATCGATCGAAAATCACACAGGTTGATTATTCTGCAGAATTTTCAACTCAGCCTTACTTCATTAAACGTTTAGGGTTTTATGTTTTTACCCTAGGTATATAAACTAAACCCTAGCCACGTTTTTGGAGGTTGTCCAGATTGCTTTGTTGCTCATACCTGTTTTGTGTGAATCTCGTGTGAGATCTTTGAGGAGTCTTCCTTTACACAAAACTTGGGGTTTTCAAGGTAGAGATGATTTCAACATCTTGAAGATCATTACAGTTGCAACCATTGGAACTTAAAAGAAAAGCAAGCGGGAAGGTGTGTCTTTTTGTACGCCTTGGTTACTGTTGCTCCTATTAGTTTTCCCCATCTTTTTCTTCATTCTTTGAACGAGGTTTATAGGAGTTCATCCTCTTCTCATGCTCTTGTACATCCTATTTTCATTCATAGGATTCTCCTTTATCATGACCTTAGTGGCTTTCCTTCCTCTGAGCCTGTTCATGTGATAGCTCCTATAGGTGCGTCTTTTCTTAGATAGAGGGTCGCTCATCTTCGAGCCGGTTCTAAACACCTTAGGTCTGAGCCCTCTAGTAGCGCACCTCCTCCTTCTTCTTCTACAGGTCTTGCTGGTGAGGATGTTCCTGATCCAGTTGGTGATGCTGCTGCTGCTGCTGATGTTCCTCCACCTCCTTCGGCCGACTTCGATGTTCGTCGTACTTTGGAGACTGTCATGACTGTTCAGGCGGCTCATGGTCAGATTTTGGTGGACTTGCTGGACGAGATTTGTGCTCTCCGAGCTAATTTAGCACGTCTTCATTCACCCTCACCACCATCTTTTAATGGCGACTTGTGATTGCCCTTTGGCATTCCGTCACAAAAAGGGGGAGTGGAGTTTTGACTTGTAGAGGAGTTTTTGTAGTTAGGGGGAGATTTTTTTTAGACTTGTTGATTTTTTAGATGGTATCTAGGTGCTTCAATTTGTATATCATTTTTGGGGATATTCATGTTAGGGGGAGTAACATTGATTGATATACATGTTATTTTTCACTGATTCTTGTTGCTTTGTGATTCACTGCGTATTGATTTATATTTATGAGTTGATCATTCATATATGTCTTTATTTTGTGTTGTGTGAATTTTACAAGAATGTTATACCTGTTATTTTACTCTTTTCTGTCACACATGCGTTTATGCGTTTGTTGAGTATTTCAGGAATATACAGGTTGATTCAACTAAGCTGCTGTCTACACTTGCAACCAATGGATAGTAGTTAGGCTGAATTTGAATTTATGAGCATTAACTTTGTAAAGGGATTTTTACTTGTAAACTTTGAGCTTTTAATTAGGGTTTTGTCACGGATTGCCAAAGGGGGAGTTTGTTAGGTTCTAAGGTCTTAGGATTTTATGTATTTAGAACTCTAATTTGGAATGTTGGCAAACCATGACCAAAACATTGTATTTAGTCTTGTTTAGGCTTGCTCAAAGTTGGTTTATTATTGTAAAGTTGGATTCGAGTGGCTGCAGAAGTACTTGGGACTTTCGGCCTGGCTCGATCAATTGAAGAATAGACTCAATCGATCGAAAATCGCACAAGTTGATTATTCTGCAGAATTTCCAACTCAGCCTTACTTCATTAAATGTTTAGGGTTTTATGTTTTTACCCTAGGCATATAAACTAAACCCTAGCCACGTTTTTGGAGGTTGTCCAGATTGCTTTGTTACTCATACATTGTTGTTTTGTGTGAATCTCGTGTGAGATCTTTGAGGAGTCTTCCTTTACACAAAACTTAGGGTTTTCAAGGTAGAGATGATTTCAACATCTTGAAGATCATTACAGTTGCAACGATTGGAACTTAAAAGAAAAGCAAGCGGGGAGCTTGTAGCTGATTGAAGAATTCAAGAAAGAAGGAGTCCATGGATTCGGAGCTTGCACGTGGTCGTGTCAGTAAGTTCTACTGGTGGGTAGCATTAGGAAGTCGAGCGGGGAGCTTGTAGTCCTTTTGTAAAAACTTCAATTCTTTCATAGTGAATTCTGTTTTGCCTTGAGGATCGGTGGGTCAAATCCTCCCCAAGTTTTTACCGTGTGGTTTCCTGGGTGATCATATCTTGTGTTCATTTATTTTCCGCTGCTTTATCTTGATATGATTATTTGATTGCTTTAACCTAGAATTGCATAATTTGACTAAGTAACAACTTGGCTAATTAATCTAGGCTACGCAATCTGGTTGTTTAAGGGGTCTAAATTTCCATCAACTGTAAAGGTGGGTTGCATCAAGGAGTTGTTTACATCGACCAAGCACATCTTCTAGCCAATCCCAATAAAGGAAGAAATAGGAAAACCCTCCATTCGCGCTAAAGGAAGAATCCCCATTGGCACGCTTTGCAATTATCTCTTGTCCCAAAGTGTTGTACGGCTTTGATTTAGCAACATTCTTGTGATGCGAAGCAAGAAGGATAATTGTCTCCAAGTTAGAGCCACCATCAGGGGGAACGACTTGTGACCATTTCGGCAAATTGAGAGGATAATAGTTATGGCCCCATCTTTCCGAAAATCTTCCAATTATAGGCGGATGAACAATCAAAGTTGTAGTCTTTGCATCCTTGTCATCTTTCTCTTTACAAATGAACAAGGCTGGTTCTTGACCAAACTTCGAATCCCTAAAAAAGAGCATCGTGATAGTTGTAAAAAAAAAAAAAAGGATTAGTACAGACAAAACATTAAAAAAATAAAGAAAAAATGAAGAAAAAATAAAAAATAAAAAAAGAGTTTCTCTACACTTAAAGAATATTGGTAGCTGAAGGCAATGTTTGTACAAACTTAGTGCATGCTCAGATGGCTTTATATAGGGATCCTGGAAGCCAATAGACAAAAGGAAAGCAGTGTGTAAATAGTTAAAAGGATTTTCAAAGTATACTGCACCGAACCTTGAAAAAAAAGGGGGAGAGTAAATATTCATAAAAGGATCGTGTTGCCAAAAAGAAATTGTCACACTAGACTTCAGAAAGAATCTATGGGTCTGCAGAGGGTAACATGTCCTCTTGGAAAAGCTATGACACTGACTTTGGATGAGGTTCTAGGCCGGCAAAGGGGAGTATCCTGTTCTACTATGTCACCAACCCTTGAGAACAGTAGAGCCACTCAGTGGTTACCCTGCAACCACTCCCCGCCTGGGTTGTCAAACGTTGTCAGAATGGCCACCGCCAAAGTAGACCAAAATGGCAACAAGTCCAACAATGCTTGCCGTCTTCTCTTCCAGATTTCTAAAACTTCTGACAAGATTTCACAAAAAATCAACCCACAGAGATATGCTAAGGACTTCGAGCAACAAAACCCAGAAAAAGACATGCACAATAGAGCCATAACGTGCCACCACGCGCTGCTACAAATTCTCAACAATCCATAAGTTTCTCGTTCAAGTCTGCACAAATCTGAGAGAATTTTTACAAAACCGGTGCCACCACTAGATCCATTGGCCCACGATCTACAAAACCCAGAAAGATCATCAACAACGGAGCCACCACGCGCCACCACGCGCTGCTATAAGCTCGCAATGACCGACGACCTAGTCCTTCAAATTTGTGCAAATTTGCCCATAATTTTAGAAAACAGACGATACCAGGAGATTCTACGGCCTCCGATCTAGAAAACCCAAGAATTTCGGGACCAAAAACAGTGTCACACGCCACCAGAAAATCCGTTATTCACAGCCTTAGTTTCACGCACTCCCACGCACCAGGTTTTTCCTATGCTCTGACACGAGCCATGACGTTAGCCTCCACTGACTTGACCCGTTTGTCCAGGCCAACCCACAAATCTGACCCGGTCCGAACCGCTGCAAAATTTATTAAAAAAAAAGAAAAAGAAAAAAGAAAGAACCTTTGACCAAGTTGGACCTTTGACCTTGACCAAAAAGTCAAAATTTTCAAAATGGACCTGGCCCACTCAGTTTTTCGAGTATATTCTGATTTTGGGAGCCGTTTCTTCATTCGAAGCTCGGAAACTGCGCAAACGACCAATTTCCAAAAAGTTGACTTTTGCGTAAGTGTTGACCAAAAGTCAACAATTTTAAGATGAACTTATCTTGCTCAATTTTTCGCGTACATTCCAATTTTGGAGTCCGTTTCGTCATTTGAGACTCAGAAATTACACAAATGACTCAATTCCAAGATAGTTGACTTTTGTATTGAAGTCAACCTAAAGTCAAGATTTTCAAGCCAAACTTGTCTTGCTTAGTTTTTCACGACTTGGAAATCACCAATCTAACCCACATCTCCGAAGTACTGACAATGTCCAAAACTTAAGCTCCTAAGATCAAAATTTGAGATTTATCCATTTAGTTTGGATCCCCTTTGGGTTATTCTTAGGACTCCATCAAGGTTTCCCTTTCAAAGTACAAATGAACTTTCACAAGTGTGTCTTGAATTTGAAATTACATAGGGTCACCAGTTCAACCTACCATTCCCATTCAATGCCTACCAGTCTTCCGCCTACCATTCCCTTTTCGATGCCAAACATTCCCACCTACCATTCGGTGCCTACCAGTCGAGAATCTACCATTCTCACCAAAAATTCTCTTCCGCCATTCTCAACTACCCATCTACCGTTCTTCGTCTCTCCGCTATAAATAGAAGGGTCGGGTCCGTTGAAAACTCATCAAGAAAAACACACTGAGTCATGAAATGAAGATTTACTTCTTTCAAATTCTCAAGTCCTCCTTTTCACAACCATTTCTCACTATGGCCTCATCATTCTCAACAACTAGTAACCAGTATTGCCTCATAATCAGTTTGAGATCAACGCTCTCATGGTTCAGTAGAAACCCTCCTCACAGCATCATTGTAGTTTTGAGATCCAAAAAAATTTTGTTTCTCTACTTAACGACCACCTTTGTCCTTAAATTACTCATAAAAGGGTCTATATTGTCCTTCCATGCTTTCGTAGATTTGGTTGGCCAGGAAATCCAAGTCCAGCAGAGACACCTATTCCTAACCTCAGGTCTCCCGTGGTCTCTCTCCAATTGTTTGGCCTTCCAATAAAAGCAGTGGTTCGGAACAAACAGCAACTTGGCTGGTTTCTAAGACCAGAATCATAAGTTAACTCCATCTTTCATTTTTCTGTGCTTTTCCAACAAGTAGCAGTAAGTGAAGATGGTAAAAAGTGTTGGGGTATCCTACAAATTGCCTTCCATCCAACACTTGAAACAACCTCCAAAGTACTAGCTCCTCAGAATTCAGCTTTTGGTGCCAGTAAATGGTCACCAGAGCCATATTCCATGTCCCCACCACTGTGGGACCCAAAGGTCATCGTTACTGGTACCTTAAAACACATTTTCTGGAATTACTCCAACTTAAAATCAGCTTGAGGTATTTCAGAAAGTACTCTTCTGAAATTACTTCAACTTAACGTCCGTCGGCATGGTCCCATCACACATGCATATTCTATGACTTGCCGCTGGACCCCATTCAGCATGCAGTCAGTCCCATATCCAAAGGTGTACTTCTCTGAAACATCTACACCAGAGGGTCCCCAACGTACAGGGCTAGCGCCATGGTGGCATATGTTTCACCCATTCACTTTGCTTCATCCCCGTCTTCTTCACCACCAACATCAGCATCCCCAGAATCCATAAGCTTCTGAAATTACCTCGACTTAACCTGAGTGATGCGATAACACATGCACATTCAACCACTTTCCCACATGTCCTTGCCGTAATCCAAAGCATATTTTTCTGATATAACTTCACCAGAAGTTCTAAAAAACACGAGGCTAACCCCATGACTCTGCATGTTGTACCCAACCAACATCTTCACCTCTTCCCCATCTTCTACACCCTGTGATCGCCGCCAACGATCCAAAATACTCTTCTGAAATTACTTCAACTTAACCTTTACTGAAAAGGCTCAGTCACACAAGTACATTCAAATACTCGCAAACCCCTTTTCGGTCTCATCAAAGCCTTTTAATATGGGTGGGTCTACTCCTCGAAAATTATCTCATCCTGCTGAAAGCTACACCACCTTCAACTACTTCATTTGAAGAGCCAAATGTAAAAATCTGTTTTAGAAACTCATTCCTACACCACACTCTAAAACTGTGTGCGTGAACGAGTCTCGAGGGGGCATTTGTAGAGAGGGAAAATTTCTGACCTATCACAAGCTGGCACGTCACACTACCAAGTCCACAAAATACAACCAATTACAAAGCTCCACGTATTGTTGCTTAGTGTTGCTATTGATGGAATTAAAGATGAACGCAGCGGAAAAACAAGTTTAAAACGGATCTACTTCATTTGATATTGATAACATGCACAAAGTAAATTTCAGAATTAGAGAATAAGAGAGTGTACCTTGAAGCGGTGAATTTCAAAACCGAAGCTTGAAGCACTTAGGAATACTTTTAATCTTCGCTCCAATTCCACTAACGCCCAAGAAGTGTGAACTCTCAATTGGTTACAAAGGAATGATTAGAGAGTGATATACACTCACTTCCACCATTACAATGTTGTTTTTTTTCACACTCAGAAAATTATGTACATTTTTCCCTTTGTATCTAACCAATTATCTAATTGGGCTGGCCACTTGGGCCTTTCCAATTGGGCCTAAGTGTGTGGCTTGGAGTGGGACCAAAAGGGACCAATAAGACACTAGCTCCAATGGACCATGGGCTTTTCTGTCAACTCTTGACAAGTCCAAAGTTACCATTAACTATATTTAATACCACTATAAAAATATAGTTGCACTCTAGGCCTTATCTATAAATTATATCCCAAGACTTTTTTATACATGCAACCCCTTCATCAAATATTCATAGTAATACAAAGTCATTAATGTAGACTGCCACTTTGTAAATTACTACATCTTAATCCTTGAGTACCCGGTTTAATCCTTTAATGTTATTCATTATATATTTATGAAATCCAATTCCATAAATATATACTTTACTCTTACTAAAGTGGTTAGGCCTAACTCTCTGAATAACAAACTCATTAAACTTATCTCAAGGGAATACTTTATATCTCCGTTAAGAGATTATAAATTCCATCTTGAGAATACATGTTCCATCAACACTAAATGTGGCTACTCAACATACTGAGGTTTTAACCATTACTATAGATCTCACTCCTGATATATCAAAGCAACCTACACCTCATGATCAGGTCCATTATTCTCTCAAGATTAAGAGTTCATGCAAATACAAGTCGTGAGATTTATTATTCATATGACAGTTCTTTGGAGAATAATAAATCTCACAGCGGTCCAGTTCAATATGTCTTAACTCTTAAAACATATTAACACATCAACCAGAAGTCTCCACTTCCATGATCAAGACAAATCATTGTGGTTGATATGTTATAGTCTTCGTAGATGAAATGCCCAATTTCATCACCGACTACGAACTATAATTCTGAGTTTACAAAGAACTTGTGATTTATATATTCTGTGACTTTTCACATAAATCACATACTATGCATCTCATGGACTAAATGATAATATCCGAATATTCATGTTACCATTATTTTAGATAATAATAAAACAAATTAATTAAACACAATATTAAGTCATACATAATGTCATACACCATGTCAAACTTAATATCATACATCGCACCATACAATAGGATTTAAGGGCACTAATCCTAACAATCTCCCACTTGCCCTAAAGACTATTCTGCACTAATCTAACTCCCACTCCCTCCAAATGTGACTCGAAAGTCCTTTGAGGCAAAGTTTTAGTAAATGGATCTGCTAGATTATTTGCACTTTCAATCTTTGCTACCACCACATCTCTACGAGCAACAATATCTTGAATGATATGATACTTCCTCTCAATGTGCTTTCCTTTCTTATGATTCCTTGGATCTTTAGATTGTGCAGCTACTCTACTGTTGTCACAAAATAATGTGATTGGAACTTGCTCCATTGTCATTACACCAAGGTCAGAAAGGAATTTCTTGAGCCATACAGCTTCCTTTGCTGCCTCACAAGCAGCAACATATTCTGCTTCCATGGTAGAGTCTGCAATACAAGATTGCTTAATACTCTGCCAACTTATGGCTCCTCCTCCCAAGGTGAAAACACATCCTGAAGTGGATTTTCTAAAATCTAGATCAGATTGAAAATTTGAATCTGTATAGCCAATAGGTATCAAATCCTCACTTCGGTAAACAAGCATATAATCTCTCGTTCTCCGTAGATACTTGAGAATATGCTTTACAGCTTGCCAATGTTTTGGTCCTGGATTTGATTGATATCGACTGACTATGCCAACTGAATAACGGATATCTAGTCTAGTACAAAGCATGGCATACATGAGACTTCCCACTGCAGAAGCATAAGGAACTTGTCTCATCATATTTTCTTCCTCTTGAGTCTTAGGCCTTTGGTCATCAGACAGAGGAACTCTATGTCTGAAAGGAAGCAATCCTTTCTTGGAGTTTTGCATGCTAAACCGTTCTAGAACCTTATCTATATATCCAGCTTGTGATAATCCTAACATCTTATTCTTGCGATCTCTCAAAAGCTTGAACCCTAGAATAAAGTTAGCGTCACCTAAGTTCTTCATATCAAATTGACTTGACAACCAAACCTTTACTGATGACATTATCCCTAAATCATTTCCAATGAGTAGAATATCATCAACATAAAGCACTAGGAACATTACAACTTTATCTTGATGTCTTTTGTACACACATGGTTCATCAAGATTTTGTTCAAAACCAAATGACTTGATTGCTTGGTCAAATCTGATGTTCCATGACCTAGATGCTTGCTTAAGTCCATAAATGGACCTTTGCAACTTGCATACCATATGCTCTTGGTTCTTTGCTATGAAACCTTTCGGTTGCATCATATAGATTTCCTCTTCAAGATTGCCATTAAGAAATGCAGTTTTGACATCCATTTGCCAAATCTCATAATCAAAATGAGCAACAATGGATAAGAGAATTCTGATAGATTTAAGCATTGCTACTGGAGAAACGGTTTCATCATAATCAATACCTTCTTTTTGTGTATACCCTTTCGCTACTAGCCTTGCTTTAAAGGTTTCAACCTTTCCATCTATCCCTCTCTTTCTCTTGTAAACCCATTTGCAACCAACAGGTTTAATGCCGTTAGGCACCTCTACAAGATCCCAAACTTGATTAGAATACATGGAATCTAATTCAGATTTCATAGCTTGGACCCAATGATGTGCATCTATATCATTCATTGCTTCATCATATGTGTAGGGATCCGATTCAACCTCTTCTGAGATAGCTTCATAAGTTTCTCCTAAACCTATGAATCTTATAGGAGGCCGAACAATTCTCCCACTACGACGAGGCACCTGAGTACTAGACATGTCATGAGTAGTATCTAGTGGTGTATCTAATACAGCCACATCATCCCTAGTTTCATCTATTGGTTGTTCATTTACAGGTTCATTCATTTCAGCTAACACAACTCTACTTCTAGGAGTAAAATTATTCATACAGTCATATTCCAAGAATTTAGCATTTGTACTAACAAAAACTTTGTTATCTTTATGACTATAGAATAAATAACCCCTAGTTTCTTTTGGATAACCTACAAGCAAACACACTTCTGATTTTGGTTCCAATTTATCAGGCTTCCCCAAAAAGAAATAGGTAGAGTTGAATAACTCATCATGGACCTAACCATATCCAAAAGTGTCCTATTCCTTCTTTCTGCTGCACCATTTTGTTGTGGAGTTCTAGGTGCAGTCAATTGGGATACAATCCCATTCTTAGTTAAGTAATCCTTGAAATCCCCAGGAAGGTATTCGCCACCATGATCAGATCGAATGGCCTTTATGCGTTTATCTAATTGATTCTCAACTTCAGCCCTAAACTCTTTGAACTTTTCAAAGACTTCAGACTTCCGTTTCATTAGGTACACATAACCAAATCTTGAGTAATCATCAGTGAAAGTAATGAAATACTCATAGCCACCTCTTGCTTGGATTGACATAGGACCACATACATCAAAATGCACTAGCTCTAGTAAATCTTGGGCTCTTCTACCTTTTGCATTAAAAGGTCGTTTGGTCATTTTACCTTCCAAACAAGATTCACAAACTGGAAATTCATCAAAGTCCATGGGCTGTAAGAGTCCATCTTTGATCAGTCTTTGAATCCTATTTGAATTAATATGACCCAAACGCAAGTGCCAAAGATATGCATCACTAGTAGAAGGAAACTTTCTCTTTAATGATTTTACATGAGAGCTATTATCTAATTCAGAATTATATAATTCATGCTTATCAGGAGTTAAAATATAAAGACCATCCACAATATTGCCAGAACAGATAAACACTTTATCCTTCTTTATTACAACATTGTCTTTCAGGATAACACAATATCTATGTTTACCTAAGTAAGTAGCTGAAATTAAATTCCTACGAACATTAGGTACATACAAACAGTCTTCTAATATTAGAACTCTAAATTCAAAACATAAATTACAAACACCAACAGCTACAACTGGAATAACCTTTGTTCTTGGCAGCCTTAAATATTGGACAATTTCTCTTCCAATGTCCTTTCTCACCACAATGGAAACACTTTCCTTTGATCTTCTTTCCTTTATCAGCAACCCCTAAGGCAATTTGTTTACCCCCTTGCTTGGTGAAGTCCTTCTTCTTCTTCTTCTTACCCTTGCCTTTCGACTTAGGTTGAGAAGTAGAAGCTTCACCAACATTGGCTTCAACATGGGAAGTACCAAGAATGCCTTCTGCCGCTACCAATTCATTCATTAATTCAGACAAGGTATAAATCTTTTTGTTCATATTATAGTTAAGTTTGAATTCCTTGAATGATTCTGGTAACAACTGGAGTATCATATCCACTTGGGATTCTCCATCAATATCGGCACCTAAAACTTCCAATGTATTCAGATTAGAGATCATTGTAAGACAATGCTCCCTCACTGAAGTACCTTCAGCCATTTTGGTATTATAAATTTGTCTCATGGTCTCTTGCCTTGCAAAACGGCCTTGCTCACCAAACATCTCCTTCAGACTTAGCATAATGTCTGAAGCTAGTTCTACATCCTGCATTTGATGCTATAAAACATTTGAGATAGATGCTAGGATGTAGCACTTGGCCATTTCATTAGATTTCTGCCAACGATCATATCGTTGTTTTTCCTCAGGAGGAGCATCTAATGAAGGAAAGCTTGGTCATGGTTTAGTAAGCACATATTTGTGCTCCTCAGCAGTAAGAACTATATCCAAATTTCTTTTCCAGTCAACATAGTTGGATCCAGTCAGTTTGTTTTGATTAAGAGTAGTAACAAGTGGGCTAAATGATGCCATGTTCTAAATCTGAAAACAATAAACATGAATATAATCAATAAACTAGACATTATCAATTTAGCATATAAACATATAGTATGGAACCTTAATAAAACCATAATATAATATATTCAATGACAACCCAATCCCATATTCAATATCCCTCAGCATAGAGTGAATATAAAATACTATGATTGATTGAGAACAATTCTCATTACTAGTGCTATCATGATAACTCTTATCAAACACTAATAATATGCCGTTATACATTTGGCCTCTAAATAATGATAGTAAGAACTCAGCATAGAGGATACTATAATATTTAGTCTAGTGTATACCATTGTCTAGAATCTTGTGTAACCACATTTCGTCCCCTTAACAGGCTTATTTTGTAGTACCACAATACAAAACACCCTCCGCATGGAATGCAAAGCTCAAGGCTAAGACAAGGTGTTTGATCACACCACTATAAACCAAGAAATTCAATCTTGTAGGCCCATGAAATAAATACTCTTCGCATGGAATGCAAAGCTCGAGGCTAAGACAAAGTATATATCTCACACTACTATGAACCAACAATGGAAGCCGTGAGATGCAACCCTTGTATCTCTCTCCCACTAGATGTTTTAAAGAAAAGGTTTTTAATTACAAAACTTGCATAATCTAATTACACATAGTCTTACTAGAAAAATTTCTAATTTTCTTTCTTTCGATCGATCGAATGTGCCCCTCGATTGATCGAAAAAATTAAGAAATTCAAACTTGATCCTCTGACTCCTTCGATTGATACTCGATCGCCTTTCGATCGATCGATCGAAAAACAAATTCGATCAATCGACTAACAATCAAAAATCTATCGTACTAAAAAGTTTGATCACTGTCTCATTCGATCAATCGAAAATGATTTTCGATGCTCGAAAATCGCGAAACTCAAATTTCCAGAAATTTTCTAAGGCAGTTTTCTACGGGTGTTCTTGAATAAAAAACTTTCATACGAACATGATGGATAGCGAATGATATCAAAACTGAAAATCATTGATGCTAAAGTCTTAAAGATCAATTTAACATACTTAAATTCAAATTTAAACAACATCATAACATCAATTTCAATTTTCATCAAATCATAATTTCAATAACATGCAGAAAATTAAAACATAATCTTCTAACAATATGAAACTATCATCTCCAATTCTAAAACTCACAAAACATGTTAAACAATACGAAATTGAAGACCTCTCTGATACCATTTTGATGGAAATCAAAGATGAACGCAGCGAAAAAATAAGTTTAAAATGGATCTACTTCATTCGATATTGATAACAACCTCGTTGTTCCACTCTAACGGGTGAGATGGAAGGCATCAGAAGATAGGACGTAGGAGGACTTCTTGGATTTAGGTGCCATTGGAGAGGATGATAAGAGAATGAGAGAAAATGAGAAAATGAGAGGGTTTGAAAGGATAGGAGAGTCAGAAAGTGAGGAAAAGAAAGAAGAGAATGAGGTTTTTGTAAAAAGAAAAAAAGAAAGAGTTATGGAGAATGTGAAGAGGTGAGGGAGATGAAGAGAATGAAAAAGAGAAAAAAGAAACGATTGGTAACCGTTGGGAAAAATGAAAAGGTGGGAACACACCTAATAGCTAAACTACGTGTAGTTTAGGCCTCACCACTAAAATACGTGTAGTTTAGTCATGAACAGTAAAAAAAATAAAAAATAAAATAAAATATTACTTTCAAAAAAGGAGGGACATCTCAAGATTACCACAATTAAGCACAAAATTATCAAATGACTCCTCAGTGAGCAGTAAAGGAAGTAGAACCCTCTTCCCTCAATCAAACACATCAAAAACCATCCCTAGTGGATCAAGCACATCGAGAACCATCTTCAGTGATTCAAGCACATCGAAAACACCATCCCCAGGCAGGAAGCAAAAGAATTTTCCCCAGTGGATCAAGCATATCAAAAACAGTATCCTTAGTAAGGAAGCAAAAGATTCTTCCTAAAATGGATCGAACCTATCAAACATTACTCTCAGTAAGGGAGCAGAAGACTCTTCCTTAATATTTCAAGCATCTCAAGTAACATCCCCAGTACGGAGGCAGAAGATTCTTCCTAAAATGAATTAAACCTATCAAACATCATCCCTATAGAGGAAGCAGAAGACTTTTCCTCAATAGTTCAAGCGTATCAAGCATCATCCTCATGGAGGAGGCAAAAAAATTTTCCTCAATGGATGCAAGAACATCAAAGTAAATCCCCAGTAAGGAAGCAGAAGATTCTTCCCCAAAGTATCCCTAGTAATGAAGTAGAAGATTCTTCCCTAGTGAGTTCCATACACCAAAAAAAAATTCCATAGCGAGGAAGTAGAAGATTCTCTCTCAAAGTCCTTAGTGAAGCATGTAGGAAGCAGAAGACTCTTCCCTAGTGGATCACACATCTACACTACTCCTCAGTGAGCCCATCTATACTACTCCTCAGCGAGTTTTCACCACCTCTAATGGATCCAACAATCAAGGCTACTCGTGCACATATCCTCTGAGAGTTGAACATGCAAGTACGGGAGAAAAAATGTAGAGATAATGATAGAGAAAGAGACCAAGGTCAACCCAAGGCAAGAGCCTCAGTAGAAAAGGTAGAGAAAGAAGTGAAGAAGACAATAGGAATAAGTCACCCAGAGAAGTTTAAGGCAAGAGACTTAGATGGACACCACAGAGACTACATCCTTTTGTTGTTTGTTAGGTTAGCTTGTAAGAGCACCCGTGTTTGTTTTCTTTTTTTCTTTTTAGTGACTCTAGAATAATGAGTCACTTGCCATTTGCATGCAAGTGGCAAAACAAGTTCTCGGATAGCGAACCTGTCATTGCTCATTTTCCGAGCAATAAATGTGGGACTTCGAACATACGAACCCCATGCTGCTTTTTGGAGTTGCACCCTGCCCCATGTATGCGTGATGTGTGTCGTGTATGTAGGTTGGGCTCGAGCCGTACGTCAAAACAAAATGTTTTGTCTTTTATTCTTTTGATTCTGTTAGCAAAGCTCACAAATCAAAAGAGGGGTATTTGTAGACACTATATTTTGTACCCCTTATGACTTGAGCCCCTGTTCCCCAATGATGCTTGAACTCTAAGGCCCAAGGCTAGTTTAAAACCCAATCAGACATTAAATTGACTTGAGGAGTGTAAAATGGAAAATATGACCTTTTAAATGAACAAAAATATATTTTTGGAAATAAAATAACCAAATTAGCCCTTGGCCCACGTACGTGGGTCGCAACCTGCGTATGCAGGCACATTCCTACATACGTAGCTAGGGTTCAAGAAGTGTCTATGCTCGGACCAAAACGGAGAATCGTTGGGGCCTTCATTCGACCACCCGCTGTGGCAACGCTTCCACACGCGTGGGGCCCGTTGGAGGCCCCTCTCTTGACTGATTGTGTGCGTGCAATGTGTGGTGTGGTTTACGCGGAGCATTGGGTGCTCTCTCTCTCGGTGGAGGAAGGTTGGTCTACCTTTGGCGGTATGCTAGGAATCAGTGCCAAATTTTAAGGGATTACCAAAGGTAAGTAGAGTCGACACCAATCATTGGGTTTTTCTAAGGTCTGATTGGTCACCTATTTCTAGTTGATTTTATTACCAATCCTAGGATAAGAAAAAGGGCATTTTTCCTAATCTAATGTGGATGGTAAAAAATCTTGATTTTTAGGTCTGGAAGTTTGGTTTTGTGTGAGGAAGATGTTAGGCACCCCACAATGCCTGTACAAGGATAGTCCTTTATTTTGATAAAATCTTAATTTTCATAGATTGGTAGTGAAAAACATGATTTTGCAATTAACTTTCGGGGCTTTGCATGCATGGGGGGCTTTGAGGTTTGGCTTTTGAATGGGTGTGGTCCTAATCTATGCTTTCTTAAGGCATTCAAGCAGAGTACCAGATTTCAACGGTGAAAATCTGGCGACAAGTCACCTTACTTTCACAGGGGAAATTAGGCATCGCTTTGCCTTAGGTGACACGGACTCTGACAATCACTCCAGAATAGGCGAGCAGATATATATATATATATATATGTAAAGTTGTTATTTACAACTATGTATTTTGTTGGCTTTTATTCCGTGCCAAATTTGATTGTAATTATTATCAATCATTTATACCCTGTATCTATTGTGGGATTTGTTGTAAGGGTAGTGTGATAGAGAGAGAGTGTGAAGACTCAAGCATTTGAAGGCTGAAGAATTCTCTCAGGTATGTCGTGACCTAGCTTCCCGAGAAGTGAATCATATGCCCTGCACATGCTGGAATGCGAAGAGTCAGGCAAGGTAGAGACAGCTGTGTCTCACGAGTATCTCGCGGATAAGGCCTTCCTGCAAGACACCCGCGAGGCAATCTGTTCTACCAGCCTGTACTGAATGACTCACACTTTCTGTGCCTATCCTATATATACTCTTATTACCCACAAATGTTGAGGAATGCTTCAGAGAGAAAACCCCAGCCAAACACATTAAAAATTAGAGATTGTCATCCCTACCTTTCTCTATACACTTGCTTGTCGTATTTGCTCAACTTTTCCCTCTCCATTTCCATACCATTAAGAGGTTGATAGCCCAAACACTTACCACACCCTTTGAGAGTGTTCTGTGATGTTTTGGTGCTGCTGGGAAGCATTGGAAGAAGCCAAGGATGGCAGATGCAACATAGAGCTTGTTGCGGGATCCGGAGAGCTAGACAAGACACGGTTCCGAGAAGCCTTGTTGGAGTAGGAGCTTGGAGGGCTTAGGTACATCGGGTAGATTATGCTTGAAGGGTCTCTTGTTAACCCATGTATCCCACCTGATTGTCTAGTGGATCGATTTCTGCTTGGAGGGCGGCGGAGAGGTTTTTTGCCGAGTTCTTCGGTTTCCTCTTCGATAACACGTCTCGGTGTTATCTGTGTTTGCATCCTTCTTCCCTACTCTTGTTTATTTCATTTTTACTACTGTATTGCTTTAAATATGGATTAGAGTAGTTTTCTTGCTTATACGCTTGTGTTTACACTATTTCGCACTTAGTATTAAGTTAGTGTAAAATCAACCAAGCCATAATTTTAATTGGGGGGGGGGTCTAAATTGCTCTTGTGTTTTCAACACATTTTTGAGCTTTTAGCTTCAATGGCCTCTAGCAAAAATGTCTGAAAATTAGTAGTTGATGCTTCTAATGTTGATGATTATGTCGGCCCAATCACTTGCAGTCGATTCAAAGCTCTTGATCGACTTCAACCCCAACCAACCAAAGAGGGCAAGCTTCATACTACCATCTCTCTGGACTTTCTTGCAAATAGGAAAGCTACCACTAAAGATTCGTCTGTCTCGAAAGATTTGGAGATCAATAATGAATCGTCCCCAACAAAGACCTTTTCCATCAACTCTTCACCCGTGATGAGAAACTTAAGGGATGAAGTACGTTTGACTCATCCTGTTTCATCATTTCTCCATCATATCTAGAGGTCATGCCAGTGATGATGACTAACACCTCTACCATGGAAGAAAAGATGGCTGAAATGGAGCGAAGGGTCATCCTTCTCACCAAAGCACTTGAAGAAAAGGACGTCAAAATTGCAACCCTAATGAACAAGCTCGAGGTATAAGATTCGGGTGAATCAAGTCTTGGCCCTGAGCACCTACCTGGCTTTACCTTGAAAGGAGAAAACTCTAGGGTTGATAAGGGAAAATAAGGTGAAGGCACATGATAACGAACACTATTCAAGCACAATATAGAAGCCCTATACAAAGCGCATTGATAATATGAGAATGCCAAATGGGTATCAACCCCCCAAGTTCTTGCAATTTGATGGCAAAGGAAACCCTAAGCAACACATGGCTCACTTTGTAGAAACTTGTGAGAATGCGGGGACTCAAGGAGGCCTCTTTGTAAAGCAGCTTGTCCGTTCACTAAAAGGAATGCCTTTGATTGGTATACAGACTTAAAACCCGAGTCAACCGATAGTTAGGAACAACTTGAAAGAGATTTTCTCAACTAATTCTATAGCACGCGTCGCATGGTGAGCATGATGGAGCTTACCAATACCAAACAGTGGAAAGATGAGCCTGTTGTTGATTGTATCAATCAGTGGCATTCTTTGAGTCATTGCAAGGATAGACTTTCTGAAATATCTGCTATAGAAATGTGCATCCAAGGCATGCATTGGGGACTCCTTTACATCCTTCAAGGGATAAAGCCCCGAACATTTGAAGAGTTGGCAACTCGTGCACATGACATGGAATTGAGTATCTCTAGCCTTGGAAATATGAAACCTCCCGTACTTGAGGAAAGGAAAGAAAGACGGGAAATAAGGAAAAATGATAGGAATACGAAAAGTGATGTCAAAGACTCAATGAATATCAACCCTGCTCCAATCAAAATTTCAACAAGAAATGTAAAGGCTAATAGGAAGAGGCCCGAAGGAGGCCAACAGCGTGAAACACGTCGCTCATCACATAAGGAATGGGAACAAAAGGTGTATCCTTTCCTAGATGTCGATATGCCCGAAATGCTAGAACAATTGATCAAGTTGAAATTAATTGAATTGTCAGAATGCAAACGACCGGAAGAGATGGGAAAAGTTGATAACCCAAACTATTGTAAGTATCATCGCATCATAAGCCATCCAATCCAAAAATTCTTTGTTCTTAAAGAACTCGTCATGAAGCTAGCCAAGGAAAGGAAAATCGACTTGGATTTTAATGACGTTGCTCAGTCAAACCTTCAATTTTTGCTTATGGGTTACTTAGTTGCATGTCTCTAACTACTAAGCAGGGGGCAAATACCACTTTCATCCAGTTTGGTTCTCTGGAACCTATTCAAGTTCAACTCTCAAAAAAAGAATCTGATTATAATTCAAATGATGATAAAAGGTCAACAATGGATGAGGAAGAAGGCTGGACGATGGTTACTCGTAGGAGATGGAAGAAGAGACAAGCATTCCCTCTTCATTTGATCACCAAAGAGTCCAAAAGAGCACAAAACAAGATTTAACCTCGGTCAAGAAGAAGGAGTGATAAAAGGTAAGAAAGACTAGGAACAAAAATGTATGACGATTCGGCACAAACCCAAAAACTTCGAAATCTCATCACATTGGAAGAATTCTTCCCCATAAAATTCTTTCAAAATGACTCAGCCGAGGCCGTTCACACGGTCTCTCGTTGCGAAATTCAAGATGAGAAGGAGGATGTTGACCATGGTGGTCCAAATGAGATTTTGTCTTCTTTGGAGGAACTCCAATCTCAAGTCAATGAAGTTAAACCCTTGCAATCCTCCATCTCACCAAAAGGAGTGTTCACCCAAGCTCTTGAAAAGCCAGAAATGTACACTCCTTCTATTGACATGCTTCAACAAACCCAGGAATGTTACACGTACTCTCCAGACTTAACTTTCATTGATAAGGATCTGTTGTTAGGCTCTAAGGCCCACAATCGTCCACTTTATGTCTCTGGTTATACTCATGAACAAATGATCGATCGTATTCTCATTGACGGAGGTACAGCTGTTAATATACTACTAAAAATGACAATGAGATGACTTGGTCTTACTATGGAGGAATTATCGCACAGTCGTTTGGTCATTCAAGGTTTTAACCAAGGAGGACAGTGCGCAATCGGCATGATACACTTGGAGTTAATCATTAGAGAATTGACAAGTAACATTTTGTTCCATGTCATTGTTAGGATTAGTGCCCTTAAATCCTATTGTATGATGCAATGTATGATATTAAGTTTGACATTGTGTATGACATTAGGTATGACTTAATATTGTGTTTAATGAATTTGTTTTATTATTATCTGAAATAATGGTAACATGAATATTAGGACATTATTATTTAGTCCATGAGATGCATAGTATGTGATTTATGAGAAAAGTCATAGAAGATATAAATCACAGGTTCTTTGTAAACTCAAAATTATAGTTCGTAGTCGATGATGAAATTGGGTATTTTATCTGCGAAGACTATAACATATCAATCATGATGATTTGTCTTGATCGTGGAAGTGGAGACTTCTGGTTGATGTGTTAATATGTTTTAAGAGTTATGACATATTGAACTGGACCGCTGTGAGATTTATTATTTTCCTAATGACTGTCAAATGAATAATAAATTTCACAACTTGTATTTGCATGAACTCTTAATCCTGAGAGAATAATGAACCTGATCATGAGGTGTAGGTTGCTTTGATCTATTAGGAGTGAGATCTATAGTAATGGTCAAAACCTCAGTATGTTGGGCAGCCACATTTAGTGTTGATGGAACATGTATTCTCAAGATGGAATTCATAGTCTCTTAACGGAGATATAAAGTATTCCCTTGAGATAAGTTTAATGAGTTTGTTATTCAGAGAGTTAGGCCTAACCACTTTAGTAAGACTAAAGTATATATTTATGGAATTGGATTTCATAAATATATAATGAATAACATTAAAGGATTAAACCGGGTACTCAAGGATTAAGATGTAGTAATTTATAAAGTGGCAGTCTAACACTTTAGTAAGACTAAAGTATATATTTATGGAATTGGATTTCATAAATATATAATGAATAACATTAAAGGATTAAACCGGGTACTCAAGGATTAAGATGTAGTAATTTATAAAGTGGCAGTCTACATTAATGACTTTGTATTACTACGAATATTTTATGAAGGGGTTGCATATATAATAAAGTCTTGGGATATAATTTATAGATAAGACCTAGAGTGCAACTATATTTATATAGTGGTATTAAATATAGTTAATGGTAACTTTGGACTTGTTAAGAGTTGACAGAAAAGCGCAAAGCCCATTGGAGCTAGTGTCTTATTGGTCTCTTTTGGTCCCACTCCAAGCCATACACTTAAGCCCAATTGGAAAGGCCCAAAAGGCCAGCCCAATTAGATAATTGGTTAGATACAAAGAGAAAAACGTACAGATTTTTCTGTGTGTAAAAAACAACATTGTAATGGTGTGGAAGTGAGTGTATGTCACTCTCTAATCATCCTTTTGTAACCAATTGAGAGTCCAAACTTCTTGGGCGTTAGTGGAATTGGAGTGAAGATTAAAAGTATTCCTATGTGCTTCAATCTTCGGTTTTGTAATTCACCGTTTCAAGGTACACCCTCTTGTTCTCTAATTCTGAAATTTACTTAATGCATGTTATCAACTTTGAATGATGTAGATCCGTTATTTTTCCGCTGCGTTCACATTTATTTCCATCAGTCATCAATACCAAGACAACCTACAACATGTTGTTAGGACGTCTATGGATCCATGGAAATGGAATAGTGCCGTCAACTTTGCATCAATGTTTCAAGTATCTTCAAGGTGGAATAAAGAAGGTCAATGCTGACTTAAAGCCTTTTGCTGAGACTGAAGCTCACTTTGCTGACGTAAAATTTTATGTAGAAGATAACATTGCTAGTGAAGTTCTCCCAGTTGAGATCCCGTCTATGGAAAGCAAGCAGAGTGAAAAGAAGCATGTTAAATTCATTGCTAGAAAGGATATTCCTTCCCTAAAGGAAGGTCTAGAATATGAGAATGATCATTCTAGTGAATCTACTAGTGATGTAGCGAGAGCGAAAATTTCAACGCCTTCCAATAACCCTCCATTTGTCTGTTATGTACCATTATCACGCCGTAAGAATGGACAGTCACCATTTGTGGAATGCCTTCAATCTACAGAAGACATGGAAAGGCCTCTTGCAAAGCTCATGATGAAGGATGTAGCCATATTGAAAGAAAATCATGTCATGCGTTTAACTTCATCCACAAATCCTTTGCCCTCGAAACTACTAAATGGATTCGTGAGGTCTTCACAAAGTCTGATGGAGCATGGTATTCTACCAAGTGAGCGGATGAAAGAATGGTTTAACCCAAAGGCATACAGGCTGTTAGCTAGAACAGGCTACGATTTCTCAAAAAAGGGGGACTTAGGGAAGCTAATTCTAGAAGCCACCGGAGAAAAGATGCATGGCCTTAGCAAAACACAAAGGAGAATACGGCTTGAAGGGCATGAAATTCCTATCCCAAAGACCGGATTAGGTTATACTCCTGAATAACCAGCTCAGATATGGATCAAGAAAAGAAGCAACGCTTTAAGTTCCCAATACATAACAGTGGAGGTCAGCGAAAGTTCGAATCAAAGAAAAGATCACTCTTCATCGCGTGTCTTGGTGTTTGATCGCATCGAGGCCTCATCGTCATGAGTCATAGTGTTTGATAGGTTAAATACAACTTGCTTAACACCAAATCGTGACGCTTTTGCTTGTAAATCAGTTTTTGATCAATTGGGGACAACAAAAAGGCCTGTTGATAGTCATTCTCAAAATTCAATAAACTTTGAGGTTCAAAGAAAGAAGAAAGCTAATGATGAGATCCACAGTAGCATTCCTTCACGCATGAAGCGTAACTTTACCTTAGATATCAGCACTGACGGATCCCTCAAAGTCAAAAGATGAATGATTGTACACACAAGTCAGTCATTCGTCCACAATGAGAAAATTGAAGAGGTATCATCCTTGTTTCATATTACAATAGAAGAGGATACACTTTCATATGGTGAAGCAGCTAATGAAGAGGTCGATGAAGCTCCTCCAGTCTTGGAAGATGGAGGACAGGCTACGGTTGATGAACTTAAAGATATCAATTTAGGAACCACTGAAGAACCCCTACCAACTTTCATCAGTGCGCTTTTCACCCCCAACGAAGAAGAAGGGTACCTCAAGCTCCTAGTAGAATACAAAGATGTGTTTGCTTGGACTTACAAAGAAATGCCCGGGCTTAATCCAAGTATTGCTCTACACCATTTGGTAGTAAAGAAAGGTGTGCGCCCAGTTAAACAAGCCTAAAGACACTTTCGGCCGGAGTTTATCTCTCAAATAGAAACTGAGGTTAATAAGCTAATCGAGGCAGGCTTCATTTGTGAAGTACAGTACCCTGAATGGATCGCTAACATCGTCCCTATCAAAAAGAAGAATGGACAAATTTTGGTGTGCGTTGACTTCCGTGATTTGAATAATGCATGTCCCAAGGATGATTTTCCATTACCCATCACTGAGGTCATGGTTGACGCCACTACTAGTCATGAAGCTTTATCTTTCATGGATGGTTCTTCAGGCTACAGCCAAATTCGAATGAATCCTAAGGATGAAGAGCTCACAGCTTTTAGTACCCCTAAGGGCATTTACTGTTACAAAGTGATGCCTTTTGGACTAAAGAACGTTGGTGCTACTTATCAACGGGCCATGCAAAAGATCTTTGATAATGTACTTCATAAATATGTGGAGTGTTATGTCGATGATCTGGTGGTTAAAACAAAAAGGAGGGAAGACCATCTAGTAGATCTGTGATCCGTGTTCAACCGCCTAAGAAAATATCAGCTTAAAATGAACCCCTGCAAATGCGCTTTTGGCGTAATATCTAGGAAATTTTTTGGTTTCATTGTGAGGCACTGCGGTATTGAAATTGACCAGTCCAACATTGAAGCTATCCAAAAAATGCCAGAGCCCAAGAATCTGCGAGAACTTAGAGGGTTGCAGGGAAGACTAGCCTACATACGACGGTTTATCTCGAACTTGGCTGGTCGATGTCAACCTTTCAATAGATTGATGAAAAAGGATGTGCACTTTGAATGGGATGAGGCTTGTAGCAATGCTTTTGCATGCATCAAAAGATACTTGCTTAATCCTCCAGTTTTGGGTGCTCCTATTCTAGGAAAGCCTCTGGTGTTGTACATTGCGGCATAAGAAAAGTTTTTCGGTGCTCTTTTGGCACAAGAAAATGAAAAGGGGAAAGAAAGAGCCCTTTATTATCTAAGTCAAACTCTCAATGGGGCAGAATTAAATTATTCTCCTATCGAAAAGATGTGTCTCGCTCTTTTCTTTGCCATAGACAAACTAGAGCACTACATGCAAGCATATACAGTTCGTTTGACAGAAAAAGCGGACCCGATTAAGTATGTCCTCTCTAGGCTAGTGGTTTCGGGTCATATAGCTCGATGGGCGATCTTGCTACAACAATATGACCTTGCATACGTTCCACAAAAAGCTGTCAAAGGACAAGCATTGGCAGATTTCTTAGTTGATCACCCAGTTCCATCTAATTGGGAGTTCTCCAATGATTTTTCGAAGGAAGACGTGTTTTACATTGAAGTAATGCCACCATGGATGATGTTTTTGATGGAAATAAATGTGAACGCAGCGGAAAAATAATGGATCTACATCATTCAAAATTGATAACATGCGTTAAGTAAATTTCAGAATTTGAGAACAAGAGAGTGTATCTTGAAGGGGTGAATTTCAAAACAGAAGATTGAAGCACTTAGGAATATTTTTAATCTTCACTCCAATTCCACTAACGCCCAAGAAGTGTGGACTCTCAATTGGTTACAAAGGGATGATTAGAGAGTGACATACACTCACTTCCACCATTACAATGTTGCTTTTCTCACACAGAAAATTCTGTATGTTTTTCTCACACAGAAAATTCTTTACGTTTTTCTCTTTGTATCTAACCAATTATCTAATTGGGCTGGCCTCTTGGGCCTTTCGAATTGGGCTTAAGTGTGTGGCTTGGAGTGGGACCAAAAGGGATCAATAAGACACTAGCTCCAATGGGCCTTGGGCTTTTCTGTCAACTCTTGATAAGTCCAAAGTTACCATTAACTATATTTAATACCACTATATAAATATAGTTGCACTCTAGGCCTTATCTATAAATTATATCCCAAGACTTTATTATACATGCAACTCCTTCATAAAATATTCGTAGTAATACAAAGTCATTAATGTAGACTGCCACTTTGTAAATTACTACATCTTAATCCTTGAGTACCCGGTTTAATCCTTTTAAGTTATTCATCATATATTTATGAAATTCAATTCCATAAATATATACTTTAGTCTTACTAAAGTGGTTAGGCCTAACTCTCTGAATAACAAACTCATTAAACTTATCTCAAGGGAATACTTTATATCTCCATTAAAAGACTATGAATTCCATCTTGAGAATATATGTTCCATCAACACTAAATGCGGCTGCCCAACATACTGAGGTTTTGACCATTACTTTAGATCTCACTCCTGATATATCAAAGCAACCTACACCTTATGATCAGGTCCATTATTCTCTCAGGATTTAGAGTTCATGCAAGTACAAGTCGTGAGATTTATTATTCATTTGACAGTCCTTAGGAAAATAATAAATCTCATAGCGGTCCAGTTCAATATGTCTTAACTCTTAAAACATATTAAAACATCAACCCGAAGTCTCCACTTCCATGATCAAGACAAATCATCGTGGTTGATATGTTATAGTCTTCGCAGATGAAATGCCCAATTTCATCACCGACTATGAACTATAATTCTGAGTTTACAAAGAACTTGTGATTTATATCTTCTGTGACTTTTCACATAAATCACATACTATGCATCTCATGGACTAAATGATAATGTCCGAATATTCATGTTACCATTATTTCAGATAATAATAAAACAAATTCATTAAACACAATATTATGTCATACAGAATGTCATACACAATGTCAAACTTAATATCATACATAGCATCATACAATAGGATTTAAGGGCACTAATCCTAACAATCTCCCACTTGCCCTAAAGACTATTGTCCACTAATCTAACTCCCATTCTCTCCAAATGTGACTCGAAAGTCCTTTGAGGCAAGGCTTTAGTAAATGGATCTACTAGATTATTTGCACTTTCAATCTTTGCTACCACCACATTTCCATAAGCAACAATATCTCGAATGATATGGTACTTCATCTCAATGTGCTTTCCTTTCTTATGATTCCTTGGATCTTTAGATTGTGCAACTGCTCCACTGTTGTCACAAAACAATGTGATTGGAACTTGCTCCATTCTCATTACACCAAGGTCATAAAGGAATTTCTTGAGCCATATAGCTTCCTTTGCTGCCTCACAAGCAGCAATATATTCTGCCTCTATGGTAGAGTCTGCAATACAAGATTGCTTAATACTCCGCCAACTTATGGCTCCACCTCCCAAGGTGAAAACACATCCTAAAGTGGATTTTCTGAAATCTAGATCAGATTGAAAATCTGAATTTGTATAGCCAATAGGTATCAAATCCTCACTTTGGTAAAAAAGCATATAATCTCTCGTTCTCCGTACATACTTAAGAATATGCTTTACAACTTGCCAATGTTTTGTTCCTGGATTTGATTAATATTGACTGACCATGCCAGCTAAATAGCAGATATCTGGTCTAGTACAAAGCATGGCATACATGAGACTTCCCACTGCAAAAGCATAAGGAACTTGTCTCATCATATCTTCTTCCTCTTGAGTCTTAGGCCTTTGATCATCAGATAGAGGAACTCCATATCTGAATGAAAGCAATCCTTTCTTGGAGTTTTGCATGTTAAAACGTTCTAGAACCTTATCTATATATCCAGCTTGTGATAAGCCTAACATCTTATTCTTGCGATCTCGTAAAAACTTGATCCCTAGAATAAAGTTAGCCACACCCAAGTCCTTTATATCAAATTGACTTGACAACTAAACCTTTACTGATGACATTACCCCTACATCATTTCCAATAAGTAGAATATCATCAACATAAAGCACTAGGAACATTACTACTTTATCTTGATGTCTTTTGTACACACATGGTTCATCAAGATTTTGCTCAAAACCAAATGACTTGATTGCTTGATCAAATCTGATGTTCCATGACCTAGATGCTTGCTTAAGTCCATAGATGGACCTTTTCAACTTGCATACCATATGCTCTTGGTTCTTAGTTATGAAACCTTTCGGTTGCATCATATAGATTTCCTCTTCAAGATTGCCATTAAGAAATGTAGTCTTAACATTCATTTGCCAAATCTCATAATCAAAATGAGCAGCAATGGATAAGAGAATTCTGATAGATTTAAGCATTGCTACTGGAGAAAAGGTTTCATCATAATCAATACCTTATTTTTGTGTATACCCTTTTGCCAGTAGCCTTGCTTTAAAGCTTTTAACCTTCCATCTATCCCTCTCTTCCTCTTTTAAACCCATTTGCAACCAACAGGTTTAATGCCGTTAGGCGCCTTTACAAGATCCCAAATTTGATTGGAATACATAGAATTTAATTCAGATTTCATAGCTTGGACCAAATGATGTGCATCTATATCATTCATTGCCTCTTCATAAGTGTAGGGATCTGATTCAGCCTCTTTTGAGATAGTTTCATAAGTTTCTCCTAAACCTATGAATCTTATAGGAGGCCGAACAATTCTCCCACTACGACGAGGCACCTGTGTACTAGACATCTCATGAGTAGTCTCTTGTGGTGTATCTAATACAACCACATTATCCCTAGTTTCATCCATTGGTTGTTCATTTACAGGTTCATTCATTTCAGCCAACACAACTCTACTTCTAGGAGTAAAATTATTCATATAGTCATATTCCAAGAATTTAGCATTTGTACTAACAAAAACTTTGTTATCTTTACGACTATAGAATAAATAACCCCTAGTTTCTTTTGGATAACCTACAAGCAAACACACTTCTGATTTTGGTTCCAATTTATCAGGCTTCCCTTTTAACACATATGCAGGATAACCCCAAATGTGGAGATATTTCATACTAGGCTTACGCCCACTCCACAATTCCATGGGTGTTTTGGGAACAAATTTTAATGGAACTAAATTCAAAAGATGTATTGCTGTATTCAAGGCATAACCCCAAAAAGAAATCGGTAAAGTTGAGTAACTCATCATGGACCAAACCATTTCTAAAAGAGTTTTATTCCTTCTTTCTGCTACACCATTCTGTTGGGGAGTTCCAAGGGCAGCCAATTGGGATACAATCCTATTTTGAGTTAAGTAATCCTTGAAAACCCCAAGAAGATATTCACCACCATGATCAGATCGAATGGCTTTTATGCGTTTACCCAATTGATTCTCTACCTCAGCCCTAAACTCTTTGAACTTTTCAAAGGCTTCGGACTTCCGTCTCATTAGGTACACATAACCATATCTTGAGTAATCATCGGTAAAAGTGATGAAATACTCATAACCTCCTTTTGCTTGGATTGACATAGGACCACATACATTAGAATGCACTAGCTCTAGCAAATCTTGGGCTCCTACCTTTTGCATTAAAAAGTCGTTTGGTCATTTTACCTTCCAAACAAGATTCACAAACTGGAAATTCATCAAAGTCCATGGGCTCTAAGAGTCCATCTTTGATCAGTCTTTGAATCCTATTTGAATTAATATGACCCAAACGCAAGTGCCAAAGATATGCATCACTAGTAGAAGGAAACTTTCTCTTTAATGATTTTACATGAGAGTCATTATCTAATTCAAAATTATATAATTCATGCTTATCAGGAGTTAAAATATAAAGACCATCCACATTATTGCCAGAACAGATAAACACTTTATCCTTCTTTATTACAACATTGTCTTTCAGGATAACACAATATCCATGTTTGTTGGGGTTTATGCCCTAAAATTCAATTTATTGACATGTTATAAATAATTAAGTTATTTAATTATATGAGACTATTTATGAACTAATAGGACATTATCATAGTCCTTGAGATGCATTGTATGTGATTTATGTGATTTAGTCACAGAAGATATAAATCACAAGTTCTTTGTAAACTCAAAGTATAGTTCGTAGTCAGTGATGAAATTGGGCGTTTCATCTGCGAAGACTATAACACATTAACTAAGATGGTTTGTCTTGATCATGGAAGTGTAGACTTCTAGTTGACGTGTTGATGTGTCTTAAGAGTTAAGACATATTGAACTGGACCGCTGTGAGATTAATTATTCAATCAACAACTGTCACCTGAATAATTAATCTCATGACTTCTAATTTCATAGACTCTTAATCCTGAGAGGATAGTGAACCCGATCATGAAATGTAGGTTACTTTGATATATCAGGAGTGAGATCTAATATTCACGATCAAAACCTCAGTATGTTGGGTAACCACACGTAGTGTTGAGGGAACACATATTCTCAAGAGGGAATCCATAATCTCTTTTTATAGAGACACAAAATATCTCCTTGAGATAAGTTTAATGGGAACTGGTTATTCAGGGCGCCCATTTTAGTAAAGAGTTACTAAAACTTATATTTATTGAAATTGGATTTCAATAAATGTGAATAACTAAAAGATTAAACCAGGTACTCAAGGATAAAATAGTTGTTTACAAAGTGACAGTTCTTTATGACTTTGTTCACTATGGATATTTCATGGAGGGGTCATATGATATCATTAGAGTCTTAAGATATAATTTATTAATAAGGCCTAGAGTGCAATTATATTTATATAGTGGTATTAAATATAATTAATGGTAACTTTGGACTTGTCAAGAGTTGACAGAAAAGTCCAAGGCCCATTGGAGCTAGTGTCTTATTGGTCCCTTTTGGTCCCACTCCAAGCCACACACTAAAGCCTAATTGGAAAGGCCCAACAGGCTAGCCCAATTAGATAATCAGTTAGTTATAAAGGGAGAAACATACAGAATTTTTTAGAATGAGACACCATTATGAAGTGGTGTGTATGTGCGAGTGAAGCCACTCAATTATTCTCCCTTAAAAACTGATTGAGAGACCACACTTCTTGGGCGTAAAGTGGAATTGGAGTGAAGATTAAAAGTGTTCTCAAGTACTTATAATCTTTTGTTTTGAATTTCACCGCACCAAGGTACGCTATCTTATTCTTAAATTCTGAAATTTATATAGTGCAAGTTATCAATCATGAATGAAATAGATCCTTGTTTGTTGCTTTCGCTGTGTGTTTTGTATGAGATACAAAACCAGATTTACCATCAATTTGTACCTAAGTAAGTAGCAGAAATTAAATTCCTACGAACATTAGGTACATACAAATAGTCTTCTAATATTAGAACTCTAGATTTAAAACATAAATTATAAACACCAACAGCTAAAACCGGAATCCTGCTCCCATCAGCCAAAGTAAGAAACAACTCCCCTTCTTTAAGCTTTCTGGTCTCCTGGAACCCCTGTAAGGAATTGCAGATATGAATAGTACAACCTGAATCCACACACCAGGAATCCATGGGATTCTGTACCAAACATATTTCAAGAAGGAATGTATTAATCATACCTTTGTTCTTGGCAGCCTTAAATATTGGGCAATTTCTCTTCCAATGTCCTTTCTCACCACAATGGAAACACTTTCCTTTAATCTTCTTTCCTTTATCAGCAACCCCTAAGGCAATTTGTTTACCCTCTTACTTGGTGAAGTCATTCTTCTTCTTCTTCTTACCCTTGCCTTTCGACTTAGGTTGAGAAGTAGAAGCTTCACCAACATTGGCTTTAACATTGGAAGTACCAAGAATGCCTTCTGCCGCTACCAATTCATTCATTAATTCAGACAATATATAAATCTTTTTGTTCCTATTATAGTTAAGTTTGAATGATTCTCGTAACGACTGGAGTATCATATCCACTTGGGATTCTCCATTAATATTGGCACCTAAAACTTCCAATGTATTCAGATTAGAGATCATTGTAAGACAATGCTCCCTCACTGAAGTACCTTTAGCCATTTTAGTATTATAAATTTGCCTCATGGTCTCTTGCCTTGCAGAACGGCCTTGCTCACCAAACATCTCCTTTAGACTTAGCATGATGTCTAAAGCTAGTTCTACATCCTGCATTTGATGCTGTAAAACATTTGAGATAGATGCTAGGATGTAGCACTTGGCCATTTCATTAGATTTCTGCCAACGATCATATCGTTGTTTTCCCTTAGGAGGAGCATCTAATGAAGGAAAGCTAGGACATGGTTTAGTAAGAACATACTTATGCTCTTCAGCAGTAAGAACAATGTCCAAATTTCTTTTCCAGTCAACATAGTTGGATCCAGTCAGTTTGTTTTGATTAAGAATAGTTACAAGTGGGCTAAATGATGCCATATTCAAATCTGAAAATAATAAACATGAATACAATAAGTAAACTGGACATTATCTGTTTAGCATATAAACATATAGTATGGAACCTTAGTAAAACCATAATATAATATATGCAATGACAACCTAATCCCGCAATTAATATTCCTCGGAAGTGAGGTCATACCAATCACTATGATTAGGCAAGAAATATTCTCATTATTAACGCTATCATGGTAACTCTTACCAAACAAAAATAATTTGTCGCTTTCCCTTCAACCTCTAAGTAATAATGACATAGCTCCGAAGGGAGGTTAACATTACACTTAGTCTAGTGTACACCATTGCCTAGAATCAATGTGAATAACCAAGTAACTCCACGAAAGCGTGGTCGTTCTCAATGTAAAAACACACTTCATCTATCATTAAGAAGTTTAACCTGTAGTACCATGAATCAAACACCCTCCGAAAGGAGCAAGGCATATACGCCAAGGTGAGGTGCTTAATTACAATACTTTAAACCAACAATGGAGGCCGTGAGATGCAACCCTTTTATCTCTCTCCCACTAGATGTTTTAAAAGAAAGGTTTTTAGTTTTAGAACATGTATAATCTAATTACACATAGTCTTACTCTTTTTACATGTGAAAACACTTAGAAAAAATTCTGATTTTCTTTCTTTCGATCGATCGATCGAAAAAATTATGAAATTCAAACTTGATCGCCTGACCCCTTCGATTAATACTCAATTGCCTCTCAACCAATCGAATAACAAATTCGATCGATTCACTGACAATCGAAAATCAATCGTTCTAAAAAGTCTGATCACTGTCTCATTTGATCAATCGAAAATGATTTTCGATCGATCGAAAATCGCGAAACTGGAATTTCCAGAATTTTTCTAAGGCAGTTTTCTACAGTTTTTCTTGAACAAACAACTTTCATACGAACATGATAGTCAGAGAATGATATCAACACTAAAATTCATTGATGCTATAGTCTTAAAGATCAATTTAACATACTTAAATTCAAATTTAAACAACATCATACCATCAATATCAGTTTTTATCAAATCATAGTTTCATCAACCATGCAGAAAATTAAATGCATAATCTTCAAACAACATGAAACTATAAATTCTAATTCTAAAATTCACAAAACATGTTATACAATTTGAAATTGATGACCGCTTTGATACCATTTGATGGAAATAAATATGAACGCAGCGGAAAAATAACGGATCTACATCATTCGAAATTGATAACATGCGTTAAGTAAATTTCAGAATTTGAGAACAAGAGAGTGTACCTTGAAGCGGTGAATTTCAAAACCGAAGATTGAAACACTTAGGAATACTTTTAATCTTCACTCCAATTCCACTAACGCCCAAGAAGTGTGGACTCTCAATTGGTTAAAAATGGATGATTAGAGAGTGACATACACTCACTTCCACTATTACAATGTTGTTTTTCTCACACAGAAAATTCTATACGTTTTTCTCTTTGTATCTAACCAATTATCTAATTGGGCTGGCCTCTTGGGCCTTTCCAATTGGACTTAAGTGTGTGGCTTGGAGTGGGACCAAAAGGGACCAATAAGACACTAGCTCCAATGGGCCTTGGGCTTTTCTGTCAACTATTGACAAGTCCAAAGTTACCATTAACTATATTTAATACCACTATATAAATATAGTTGCACTCTAGGCCTTATCTATAAATTATATCCCAAGACTTTATTATACATGCAACCCTTTCATAAAATATTCGTAGTAATACAAAGTCATTAATGTAGACTGCCACTTTGTATATTACTACATCTTAATCCTTGAGTACCCGGTTTAATCATTTTAAGTTATTCATCATATATTTATGAAATCCAATTCCATAAATATATACTTTAGTCTTACTAAAGTGTGAAAGCTCGAAAACGTGTTTAAAAACACAAGAGCTGTTTAGACCCCCGATTAAAATTACGGCTCGATAGATTTTACACAACTTTAATATAAAGTGCGGAATAGTGTAAAAGCGAGCGGATGAACAATATAGCTACTCTAATCCATAAACTAAACAACACAGCAGTGTAATGGAATATAAAAGAGTAGGGAAGAGAGATGCAAACACAGAAAACACCAAGACGTGTTTTCGAAGAGGAAACCGAAGAACTCGGCGAAAAACCTCTTCGCCGCCCTCCAAGCGGAAATCGATCCACTAGACAATCAGTTGGGACACATGAGTAAGCAAGAGACCCTCCAAGCCTAATCTACCCGATGTACCTAAGCCCTTCAAGCTCCTACTCCAACAAGGCTTCTCGGAATCGTGTCTTGTCTTAGTTATTCGGATCCCACAACAAGCTCCATGTTGCATCTGCCATTCCAGGCTTCTTCCAATGCTTCCCAGCAGCACCAAAATGTTACTCAACACTCTCAAAAGGTGTGGTAAGTGTTTTGGGCTATCAACCACTCAATGGTATGGAAATGGAGAGGGAAGGGTTGAGGAGATACCACAAACAAGTGTATAGAGAAAGGTGGGGATGACAATCTCTAATTACAAATGTGTTTGGCTAGGGCTTTCTCTCTAAAGCATTCCTCAACATTTGTGGGTAATGAGGGTTTATATAGGATAGGTGCAAAATGTGTGAGTCAGTCAGTACAGGCTGGCAGAACAGCATGTCTCGCGGGTGTCTCGCGGGAAGGCCTTACTCGCGAGAGACAGCTGTCTCCATCTGTCATGACTCTTCGCATTCCAGCATGTGCAGGGCACATGCTTCACTTCGCGGGAAGTTTAGTCACGAGATACCCACGAGATTCCATCAGCTTCCAAATTGCTTGAGTCTTCACACACTCTCTATCACACACCCCTTACAACAATTCCCACAACAAATACAAGGTATAAACAATTGATAGTAATTACAATCAAATTTGGCACGGAATAAAAGCCAACAAAACACATAGTTGTAAATCACAACTTTACAATCTCCCCCTTTGGCTATTCCGTGACAAAACCCTAAAACAAACTCTAGACTTAAACGTGAGTTTGGGAACACAGGAAAAAGTCACTCACACCTAATTCTAGATTCTGATAAGCTCTTAAAACATATGAACAAGTAACTCCTGAAACACAACAACAAAATATTATCATTGTATGTAGAAAACTTGAAAAGCATATGGAGCAATAAGCACATGATCAAGCAGAATGAAATAGAAACACTAAATCATGGCAAGATCAACCGAGTAATCACTATACACAAGCAATTACTATGCTCATTCACACAAGGAATGAACATCCGGATATGCAAGATGATAAGCTCATATGAAGAGTACCATTTTCACATCCAACACTCAACCAATGCAAAATACTTGAAGAATTTGCATCTAGGAACAATCCTACTAGGGCACAAGAGTGTTCATCACTCAACCAATGCATAGAACGTATATGCATCTAGGAACAATCCTACACGGGCACAAGAGTGATGTAGTGAAGTAAATGTATGACATTAAACTTCAATAGCACAAGCATAAAGGCTGCATAAGCAAAGTATTGCAAATACATGGCACAAACCATAAAAGCCTACAAATCATGCAATGAAACAAAACAACCCTTAAAGCTTACAAAAGCAACATTTCGAGGATACATTCGAGAACATGGTTAAGGAATTCTATGCCAATCAGTGTGTCGGCGATGAGATTAAATGTTGGGTTCGAGGAAAGAGCTTTTCTGTCACACCAATGTACTTGGCGGAAATTCTACACATTAACCGGCCAATACTCCCCATACCGCCGGTATATGATGAGCTGAACCCCGATGTAGAATATCTCAGACAGTCTTTAGGAGCTGATTTGGAATTCTCATCCACTAAGAAGTCAATCAATGCGGCATCTCTCTCTTCCGAGCTACGACTTCTCTCAATGATCATGTGTAGCAATCTCTATCCCTTGTCCAGCACCGGATATATGAACCTTGGTCGAGCTTTGTTTTTGAACGATCTGATCACGGATGTCGAGATTGATGTGTGCTCTCATATCTTTCACATTTTGGCAAAAACAGTTGACCGCACTGCTTCAAGGAATTGTCTTCCTTTCTCTCGCCTTATTTCAAAGATTTTAAAGCTCAAAGGTGTCCGTCCATTGGATGATGAACGTCCATATCCAAGGCCAGGTCCAATCAACATTCGGTCTTTCCATGCTAGTATGAGCCATGCCAAGAAGAACACCAAGCAAGAAACTCATGCACCATCGGGTTCCTCGAGTTCTGCAGCTCGTATCAATGATGAACAGATCAACAATATCTTTACTGCTCTTCAAGAGATGAGTACAAAGATGTCCGGATTTGTGACTATCATGTACACTCACCACCGACGTCTTGAATCACCGCTCACATCTCTCCAAACTTAGATGGACGAAATTCAACGGAAGCTAGAAGGGGATGACTAGCTATTCCATGACAAAAAGGGGATGACTAGCTCATTCCTATGTTTACTTGTTTTGTGTTTAAAGCTTTGATACTATGCTTTATTTAAGTATTTATTTTCAGATGTTTCTTTTGTGATATTCTCTATGCTTTGTAGCACTCTTTGCATGTACCCA
>NW_027070354.1:0-11547 GCF_002906115.3 Quercus suber
AAAAGAAAGAAAGAATAGACAAGTAAGAAAAGGCAAAAAAAAAAAAAAAAAAAGAAGAAGAAAAACACTCACTCTCTCCATCTTGATTCTAAAAATAAAAACACTCTTTTTAGTTGACTGACTCATCAATTGGTGTTGGCAATAGACTTGGTGTGTTCACAGATCTTCATTTCAGGTTTCTTTTTGTTTTCGCTCCTTTGCCTTTTCGTCTTCTTCATGGTTGGTTGCTGCTAGGTTTTTATTCTCATTTTTGGCTTAACTTTAGTTTAGTTGTACTCTTTAGTCTTTACTCTCTTAACTTTAGTCTCTTTTGTTTGTAATGATTCTTTAGTATTCTCTAGAAGGCTATGGAATGGACAACGTGTAGGACCAGGATGGATCAATACTTTAAGTGGTGACCCACTTAAAGTATTGATCCATCCTAGTCCTACACTTTTTTTTTTTTTTAAGAAATCAGATTTAGTGTATGGAGGATAGTGGGCTGGTCTTAGTCTTAGTGGATCAAGTTTAGTATCTTCAGATTTGGGTTTTTTTTTTTTTTTTTTTTTTTTTTTTTTTTTTAAGTCAAATTTAGTGGTATGGATGGATAGTGGTTGGTCTTGGTGGATCCAATCAAGTTTAGTCCTACACATTTTGCTAAAAAAAAAAGTTTACTGCTACAATCCTTAAAAAAAAAAAAAAAAGGAGTATTGATAAACAAAATTATAAATATAATTTACTTTGTATTAATATTAATTAATTTATTTGTGCAGGTTTAAAATGTACTGATGTATTAAGTAAAGCTACAATTGTGTTTGATAATTGTGCTTTTATTTTAAGAAGCAAGAAAAATAAATTTTAATTGAAAAATATATATGAATTTATAATTAAATATAATAAAAGGCCCCGTTTAAAGCTTTCGCCTAGGGCCCTAAATTCGTTGAGCCGGCCCTGACAAACTCACCCACAATAGTTTACCTAAAGCATAACTTGATCTAGGGCTTGACTCGAGACATTTCCCAAACCAATCCACTTGCCTTCTAGTAAACCTATAGAAGTTTAGGACCCATATTTTTCCCCTACAATTCGAGACAAGGATCGTTTCCCATGGAGTTTGAGACAAGGACATCTTCCTAACCCAAGCCACTTTTAACCCAATATAAGGTTCCTTTTGTGTTCCAATATGTGTAACCACACTTTCGTTTGGGTCCGAGATGAAGGTCAAAACAAGAACTTCACAAAAAAAGCTCAAGTTGTGTAGCTTTCCATTTTAGGTTTAAGACATGGACTGTACCAATTTACTAACCCTACTCAAAAGACGAGTAATGACTCACGCAACTCATGAATTAGGCTCTATTCAACCAAGAAGTGGGATAATTTTCACCCCATGTATGCATGATGTGTGATGCATGTGTAGAAAAGTTGTAAATTGAAGAAAAAATGGATCGTCTCTTTAAGCTTTTACTCTACTTGTTTCACAAGTATCTTCAACATAGAGGCAAATGTAGATACAACATTTGCACCCTATATGACTTAAGCCCTTTTCTCCAATAACACATATGAAGGACCATCACTAAAAGGCTTTAGTTAAGCAAGACACAACATAACTGAAATATTTTAACAATAAATTGTCCCACAAACACAAGCAAGTATTCAAGAAATACTCAGTCAAATTCTATTAAAGTAATTCTTAAGTAAAAGTGAGTTTTATTTCAAAATTAGTTTAAGCTTAAGTTTGCTTGACAAGCCTTTATTAGGTCCTTGTTCCTTTAGTTCAAAGTTTGCTAACTCTTGTTTGTGTGGTGGAGTAGTTGTACAAATTGACTAAGCAATGTCAAATTTCAAGTTTTAGTCTCGCTTAGAGTAAGATCACCTTTTTTTTTCTTTTTACATTCACTTTAATCTGTTGCTTTATTTTAGGAATTCAATAGTTTAATTGCTTTCTAGTCTTGAATTGTATAGGTTAGAAACATATTAAGGGTCGAGTAGATACATTTTCGAGTGCGTATGCAGACTTGACCCTACATGCACAACCTTGGTCATGTGAATGTAGGTTCATCCAAAAACCCAAATTTTGAGTGTTCTATGATTTGTATGTTGTTTTAATTAATTTTCTATTTTTCAATAACATGTTAGTAACATGCTTAGGGTGTAAATTATTAGAAACATGCCTAGGTTTTTTGAATCTTGTACATTTAAATTGAATGAGTTCTAGTTCTATGGTCTTTTAATTTAAAATTTTGATTAATCTTGTGTGTGTTGTTACTTTACAAATTTTATATGATGGGAAAGACCCCTTAAGGGTCCTTATCAGAATATAGTTGCTAGGAGGTATTTAAGTGATTCTTTTCTTTTCTTTTTTTTTTTTTTCTGCCTTTTGTTATATTTTCTTCTGCATTTTATTACTTGTATATTGACAAAATTAGTGTCTCTCTTTCTCTCCTTCTCTATATTTCAAGTAATAAACATGAGTTTTCTTAATGAAATGTGGTACAAAGGTTTGATCCAGATGATACTTGGATATGGTGATTTTTTTTTCCTAAGAAAGCTAAAGATTTGGTGATGTGATTGGACTTAATGTCATTTTAGCATTTTTGCTTTGTGAGAAACTATTAGAAATAATTTGTTGTTCTTAATTTTCAATTAAGGGCTTAAATAATTTAGGCGGGGTCTTACGTCTTTTGGGTGGGCCTTACTTTTTTCTTTTCTTTTTTTTTCATTAGATGAGAAAGCAACATTATATAATATATATCAGTACTATTGGAGCCCTCTTACAAGTGGGGGCCTTAGGCGGTGCCTAAATGGCCTATAGGTTCAGCCAGCACTGGAGTTTGTCTACAATTATGATCTCCTAGGTCCTTTCATGTCCTAGACCCAAGTGACATAGGATGATCAAGCATGGATAGCTAGGGCATTTATCCGCTATTTGATTGGTTCCTCTTTGTTCACAATGGGAGTCAAAAGATGTGCTTGAGGTGATTGCATGCTCTTGCCAACTCTAAAGGCGTACAAGAGCTAGTAGATTTGTGGTGGTGCAATTCTTGCTTACTCGATATGTTTGGTATGCTCATGGAAAACAAAATTGTTAGCAATAATGATAGCAGTTTGATAGTCAGAAAACATTAGTATAGGAGTAGGAACATCAATACCCAAGTCATGAGGAGAGAGCAAACCCATAACATATCAAAAGCAATATGAGTCATAACACAATATTGAACCTTAGTATTGGAACATGCAACTACATTTTGCTTTTTACTTTTCCAGGTAACAAGATTACCTCCGACAAAGGTATGATAGCCAGAAGTGAACCCCCAATTAGAGAATTAGCATTGGTGGTGCTAAGAATTTATATTGCTATTTTTAGCAGCACAAAAAACAAAAATAGAGCAACATTGGTGGAGCTATTGCTAAATTTTTTAGCAGCAAATTTACAGTAAATTGCCATTAATGACAGTCCACTGTAGCTCAATTGCTAAAAAAATAATAATTGTTTATTATTTCTCTCTCTTACTTTTCCCTCTTTCTCTTTCTTCTCCCACTTTTTCTTTTTTCTTTCTTTCTCTGGTTTTTCTTTGTCTGAATGTCTCCTATCTTCACCCTTTTTTTCTTTTTCTTTTTTCTTTCTTCTCTATTGCTTCGCCTCTCTTTCTCCCTTTTTTTTTTCTTTCTTCACCGTTCATCCCTTCTCTCTTTTCTTTTTCTTTCTTCACCAATTCTTTCTTTCTGTCACTTCTCTTTCCTATTTTCTCTATCTCTCCATCTCCGTGGGTTTGGTGAATTTTAACTGTGGTGATTGATTTTGGTTGTGGCTGTGAGTTTGGCAATGGTTTTGGTGGTGGTGATTGATTTTAAGTGTGGATTTCTTGGATTTTGGCTATGGTGGTGATGGTGGTGGTTAAGTTTCAAGTAAAGTAGTAGTACATGGTGGTTGTCATTTGTGTCATTGATTGGTTTGTGTGGTGGTTTTTGACAGCGGGTTGTACATGGTGGCAATTAGGTATGATTGGGTTTTGGGTGTTGTGGTTGTTGGTAGTTTGAGTTTTGGGTGTCTGGCTGGTGTGGTGGAGGCAGAGGGGGTGGTGGCAGATCTGGGTTTCGTGGTTAGGTTGTGGTGGGTGGTGGCTAGCAAGAGATGTGTATGGCTGGTTGGTGTGGTGGTGGCAGAGGGTGTTTTGTGGGTTTGCTGGGTTGCTTGCTTTGTATCTGAGAAGAGAGATGAAGAGGAAGAGAGAGAAAGAGATGGGGAAGAATAAAAAAAATAATATTTAAATGAAGTAGCTAAAAAATAGAGCCATTGATGCTGAGTGTGCTATAAAATGAAGTGCTAAAATAGATAAAGTAACTTTTAAGATGCTAAATAGCTAAATTTTTGCCTCCACCATTGCGAATGCCCTTAGAACAGCTAAAGTCAATAAACATCACTAAAACTTGTCGGAGATAGAAGCACAGGACTTGTAGAATAGACCTTGCCTAGGAGCACACTTCAAATAACACAATATAGAGATAAAGAATAGCCAAAAAAAAAAAAACAAACAAACAAATTGTTTCTTCAATTCAAGTTTGCAAATTAGCCAAATTATGCGTGAGTAGCTAAAAACTCCACTTGATGAAAGCTTATTTTATATTTGTTTATTTATTTATTAAATAAATAAAGCTTATCTCCAAAATTTAAGGCAAAGTTTGACTTTTTTTGCTTGTGTGTTGCCATGTGGCTCATGGACAAAGTTCATAAACACGCTCATAAATAAATCTCTTGTACAATGTCTATTTGCCACGTACTTTTTTGAAGTAAAAAATATCACAAGTAATGTGTAAAGGCCCAAAATATTACAAACTTAAGAAAAAGAACCCATTTGGGCCTTCAAAGAAGGGACAAGGCCCAAATCCGTCAATCAAGGTCCACTTAAGATAAGTGAGAGGAGGTCCAAACCCATGAATGGGCAAGTTTTGGGCCATAGAAAATAAAGAAAAAGGAAGAAAGGAAGTTCAGCCTATCCCTTGTGAAGAAAACTTGCTGGGGAGCCCAGAAAGGGATTAGACTAGGATACCTGGGAATTCCAAAAGCCTGGGATCCTCAAGATATGCAGAAAGAAGTCAGCTAGGATTAGGATAACTCAAGAGAGCATGCTTATTGATACAAAGAATGAAGGTGGATGTGTCCCATCAGCTAACCATGGTTCAAAAAAAAGGCTGATGGCGTAGGAATTAGCACTCCAAAAGAAAAAGCCTAGTACATCGGGGAATGCAGGAAGGTGGACCATGAAAGAAAGTGGTTGAGGATCTTCCAGCGTGACAGAGAAGAATCTGCCCATTTAGAGAAAATAACAAAAGGTGAAGTAGCCCAAAAAGTGGATTTGAAAAGTAGCATCTAAGAGCTTTGAAAAAGGGAATTGAAAGTCAGCTCTTGAGACCTCCCAAAAGGGGAAGGTCAACTGGGAACTTTTTGGGGGGGGGGGGGTGTGGGGAGGGGGACTTCAAAAGGGGAAGTAATGAGAAAATAAGGAAGGGACCAACTACCAATGTTGCTGACACAACATTGGTTCTAGTATACAAGGTAGCAAATGGAGAGAATCAGTGATACCTAAAAACCCTAAGGAGGCACTATAAAAGGGGATGGAGTCAATAAAAAACCAGGTCAACAATAGTGAATTAGAGTGAAAAGATCCTTTAGAAAACTTCTTTAGAATTCAAAAAAGGGAAAAAGAAGGAAAACTCCGTGAGGGATCCTAAAACAGACACTAGAGGATACACTTGGATTTAAAGGGATTTAAGCCTCACAAGTCTTAGAAGCCTCAAAGAGGTATCTAAGTTTGTGATTTTTGAACTTATTTGGACCTTGTAACATATCCCAGTGGAAAGAAGACCTAATGTATTTAAAAACTCAAGAAATAATGAAGTATTATTCATCATTCTGAGGATCCCTAATGTTTTAAATTAACCTTTACTATTCTGTTACTGTTCTTTATTGTACAATACGTATATATTTTTTATGTATGGATGTGTATGTGTTGTAGGATACATATTTTGTGCACAACTTGGTTCGTAATCAGCCTAATATAGTTGTGATAAACTAAGCCCAGTCCACCAAACCACAAGCATAAGGCCTACGATCCCTATCTCTACTTGGGCCTGGGTACTGTAAAAAAAAAGAACCCACACTCTTTCAATTAGCTTTAGTGTTTTTTTTTTTTTTTTTTTTTTCAATGTATAATTTTTTAAAATTTCATTTACTTTTTTAAAATTTAAGTATATTTTAATTCATTTTTACTAAAGAACAATCAACAAAAAGATAAATAAACTGATATTAATTTGATAAAAAATTATCAAATTAACTGATTAGTAGTCTTCATATTTTCAATGACAGTGGTTGTGGGATCTTAATTAATCTAAATCTTATTATATATACACAAATTTTTTTTTTTTTTTTTTTTTGAGGAAATATATACACAAATGTTTGAATTTTTTTTTTAGAAACCAAATGTTTGAAACTTAGTTAGGAAGACTTTCTTGTTCTCATTGCTTGCCTTATTTAAAGTTACAAAGATCAAGGACTACTTTTAAAAAAAAAAAGGGAGCGTTGTGAATAACTGAGGAACTGCTAACTTATTACTTATTGCGCTATAAATAATTTTATTTTTTCAAACTTCATACAAAAATAAGTTTTCCATTTTTGAACTCTAATATGTAGGCCTGCACCAATATCCAACATCCACTGTCCTATTGAGCTATTGCCTTATTATCATGGCTAGGCCATTAGTGATGAAGGGGTATTTTTTAAATTGGATGTAACCTTTTCAAGTTACTAGAGCGGTTGAGAGGCTTATGTTAAGCCAAGCTTACTTAGCTTCAAAATAAGGTTTAGTTAAGCTCGAGTTCCTATAATATATATATATATATATATATATATATATAAATACATACATATATTTGAATGGGAGTTCCTATAATAATATATAACAAGCCAAACTTGTGAAAAACTCAACTCAAATTGATTATGTTTAAAGCTTCAACTATGTTATTGCACTAAATAAAAACATTTCATGGATATTTGAGAGCAGATGGGAGAGAAAGAGAATGATAGACCCTTAAAAAGTTATCTTCTTTTGCATTTGTAGATATTATTTTTGATAATAATAATAATTATAATTATTATTTTGATAAGAGATTACTGATAAATCTTAAAGAAAATGTTTACCTCTAAATCAGTTTGGAGAAAAATTCTTCCAACTCACTATATGATATATATATATATATATTCATGTATATTTTTAATTACATAACCTATTTATTAGGTTGTGTGACTTGTTTTAATAATAAGCTCTTCCAATATACACAAATTAGACAATGGCTCTTCCAATTTTATATTTATATCCGCACTAAGGAAAAAATAATGGCTCCATTCAAAATCGAAATGAAAAATTCTTAGATATTTTCGAAGCATGAGAAATGGTGCTAATTTCTTTCACATTTATGGTGGACCTTATCGTGAGTACGAGAGAGAGAAAAAAAAAACACAAATTTTCATGCCTTGAGAGTACGTAACCATCACTCTATTCAAACACCTCATAAAAGAGAATTTTTACTCAATTAGTAAACTTTTTATTAATGTCCGTCTATCATGATTCAAGGTAGCACATTTGCAGAAGAATTGTTTTTTGAAGTATGGTTGAATGTACACATAGATTAATATATAGAGTGTAAGCACCAGCATTGCCTAGTTTAGGTTTAAAAATTAAACAAGAGTTGACTTCATGTTTAGATTCAGATCTCACTAAATACTACGCACACTAAATTAAGGGACTGCACATCTGTAATCCAGTCTAAAATGTATTTACAACACGCAATTGTGAACCAAAATTTACCAATATTGTAATATTAGAAGATCCTATGATCCTGGCTAGCTAGTGGCTACGCAAATTAAGGCACTGTTTATGCCGGTACTAGAAGAAGATAACTAGAACCTTTATGTCTTCATATTATATATATATATATATATATAGAGTAAAAAACAAAAAAAAATTGCTTTATGAGGCGTACAAGTTACCGTCAATTGTATGGCATTCGTACTGTAATAATAATGATCTATACCCCCATCAGAGAAAAAAAAAAATCTATAAAGCCAAATGAATTTACCATATATGCATCTCTAACTTATCACTTGGAAAAAGTAACACACCAAATTGCCTATTCCCTTTTTTTAGTGGCTGTTCTAGTTTATTTATTAAAACTAAATATTTCGGCACTAATTTATTTCAGCCTATCATTTCGAAATTGCCCTTATATATATATATATATATTTATTAATAAAATTTTGTCAAAACATATCAAATTATCAGTTCAAAATTATATAGTAAACATTTCTAACATAGTTGTTATATATAACAAAGAGACTTATGATATGATTTGTAAACATGTATAATGTCAACCTCTTTAGCTAACATATGATGCAATTTCACTTCACAGGCACCATTTCCTAGAAATCTTTTTGACTCTTTTGAAGAAATCTTGGATCGGGTATTCCTTCAAAAATAGAGTTAGTGGTCTTAGTTTCTGATTTACTCAGACCAGACGAGAGATAGGAGCATTTAGTGGAACCAGTGAACGACACTTGCTTCTGGATAGATGTGTCTGGATAGTGTGGGATACAGGGCTCGTGGTACTTGCTACTGTGGCAAAGCGGAGGCTCCAGAGCTATAGTCGCTTGCGCTATGCCTTCATTTGGATTCCCAAACAATTGTTTCTGTCTCACTTTTCCTACTCCACTTTATACTTCACCAATAAATACTTATCATGTGTTCACCTAATTAATTAAATACTACTATTAATTAATAACTGTAGTATTAATAAGTCAATAATGATAATATTTAATTAATTAAGTGAACACGTGACAAGTATTTATTGATGGAGTATAAAGTGAAACAAGAAAAGTGGACAGAAGATTTGGACTCTTAGTTAATAACTTAATACATTCTCAAAAAAAAAAAGTTAATAACTTAATGGGTTGACTCACCTAGATCTTTAATCAATTAGTAGATCTCATTTTTTAAGAAGCACAAAGGGAAGTAGAATTGTATATGGCAGCGGTTCTTCAGAGCTTGGCTATCTTCACATTGAATTTCTAGGCTTTAATGCTCTTGATTGCAAGAATCTCCGGAACATAATCTTTTAGCTTCCCCATTTCATGTCGCAGCTACTCCACTCCACCACTGTCTCATGAACTGAAATTTGTTGCCTTCTTGCACGCGAAGTGAATGGGCGAAATTACAATAATAAATAACTATAATAACCTAGCACCGCCTAGTTGGGCAAGTTATACCTCCTAATGCCAGAAGTGCTTGGAGGACAGGGAGAATGTTTTGAGCTGCTGGGTTGAAATTTAGCAAAATGCCCCAAAGTAGATAGAACAGATTGGAATGAGTTAGAATTTTGGTCGAGATGGAATGGGATGATTCACCTTGGTTAGTAATCAGTTAGCACAAAATTTTCCCATTGTTTCGACTGAAACAGAATGAAATTAAAAAAACTTCATTCTAGTCCCTCACCACACAAAAGCTCCATCATTCATCTTTTTCAAGGAATGATCAAACTTTTTGGATCCCAAGTGACAATAAAAAGGTAGACCAGAATTGTTGCAAAAAAAAAAAAAAAAAAAATTGAATTAATAAAATTCAGCGTATGATCTACTTTGGTATCAATCAAATTTATTCGGGATAGCTTTGTGACCTCGCATCCTATTTTGCAATAATGTTGCAAAATCCCATGTAGTCCAATGTACATATAAAGCAAACAAACATAATAATTAAAAAAAAATGTAAAAAAATCCAAAAAAGAAAAAGAAAAAGTTGCAATTAGAATATTGATTTTATTGTGCAAATTAAGAACCAAATCATGACAAGATATTGTTACAAATCAAGTCTGTGTATAAGCTTCCATTTGTCTTTAAAAAAACTAAGTACTATTCATATTTATTCATTAAAAAAAAAAAAAAAAAAATCTATTCAGATTGTTTCTAGGCAATCGCCTAAAGTGGCTTACCATTTCCCGAGAGAGATTCAAGGACCCAGTTGTTGCTAGCAGAGCTACTACTCCCCCCAATATCCCTAGGACCAAAAGAAGTCCCCATAGGCTGTGTTGTACTATTATGGTTCTCTTTATTAATGAGAGAACTGATAGCAGCCGCCACGGCTACCCTAAATTTGGGATCTGATGCAATTGCTGTCACATTTTCAGCCAATGATTTTTTATCCTCTTCAGCTTTCCAACCCTTGTCACTAGGGCTACCAAAAAGGTTATTGTTGGTGAGAGAGTCACCAATATTAATATTATGATGATAACTTGGTTTGCCATTCATCCAATTGAAACCTTGTTGATGAAGATGAGGTTGTGATGAGTATGATGAGGGGCTAGCCATTGGGATTAGTTGATGATGAGCTTGTTCATAAGGGTTGTTTGTAAGGTCAAGAACAATGTTCCCTTTGGATGGGTCATTAGGGTTTATCATGCTTCTAATATTTGATGGATGATGAGAAGATGGGTTCATCATATGGTATGGAAGGGATGCTTGGGTGACACAGGAGGTACCATCTGAAGGAGAGCTTGAATCTACTAACACAAATGAAGCTGATGGTGAGGCTGTGGAAGCCATGGCAGTTGCACCCACTGGAAGTGGATGGTTATGGTTACCTTCATAAGTTGTTATGAGTATAGACATGTCTTCTAAGCATCTTTGCACCTGGGAAATTGCAAAACAATGCATAGAAATTAACCACATATACAAATTCAGCTGAAACTGAAGTACAACAACAATATTCATCAAATTCAGTTTGGGAAATTGTTTTACCTGTTTCCTAACTGGGCATCCTGGAGCTACTGTGCAACGATAATAGGCTCGAGGACAAGGATTTCCTTTTGCAATTTTCTGCCCATATTTCCTCCATTGGCACCCATCATTCATCTATATAGCAAAAATTGTTTTGATCAAATTATAATCCCGTGATTATTATTACTATTTATTTAGATACCATAAAATTTAAACTTATAACATTTGTCTAATGAGTTAATAAAAAAAATTATGAAAATTAAGGGACAAATGAAACTCACTGTTGCTGATTCACATCTAGCCCTGACTGAAACCCTAGCTTTTCTATTGGCTGGGGAGGCAACATGGCCTGTAAATCCACCCAAATCACCAGGCCTCTGCTGCTTGTTTTGTACTGATGGGGCAAATCTTGCCAATTCTAGCTTGTTGTTCCCTTCTTCTTTATCTTTAATTTCCACTGGTTCATGGTCTTCATGAGCATCCGTATTATGTAGCCTCAATGATAACCCTAATTCACTCTCTCTAATACCAATACCATTCTTATGTGCTACTGATGAAGGCTGGTTTGTGATGTCTAGAATTTTGGGAACTGCCTTTTGTTCTTGACTAGCGTTGCCATAATTACCAGGGAGCGAGAGAAAGATTTGAGGATCCTAAATCAAATTAAAGTGTAATTAAACAATTACATATTGTTTTAATGTCACGACACAATGGACTAGAATTCAATCCCAAAAAAAAAAAAAAAAAAA
>NW_027070354.1:13344-18350 GCF_002906115.3 Quercus suber
TAAGTGCTTTTAAAAGTTTTTTATTATTTGTTGGTGTTTGGTTGTTTGTTTTTTTTTTTTTTTTTTTATTTTAATTTTAATTTTATTTATTTAACGATAAATAAGAAAAGTATGTTATTCATTTTGTAAACGTGTACAAATTATCTAATCTCACGCTGCCTAATGTTGGTAGGCCAGGTGCCATTCATGCATGACTCTTTGTCCATTAGCACAAGTTGGCTATTACCATTACATACGATTATTTTCTTTCTAATTTAAACTAGTGAGTACTCTGTGTAATGCACTTCCAAAAAAAAAAAAAAGATTTCTTATCTCCTTTATTTTTTGTATGAATATGAATATGAATATGAAAATTAATAATTATTGTAGTTATTAATAATCTTTTATTTTTTGTTTAAATGTGAAAGTTAATATTTATGATGATTATTAACTGTCTTTTTTTTTTTTTTTTTCAATTATAGAATTTAATAATTATGATAGTTGTTAATATGTAATTATGGTACTTATTAATGTTTTGTGTCAAGATTCTAATGGAGCATTTAAATATAGAATATAATTTAAACTAATTCAAAAATATTTATTAGAAAATGTCCTCTAAAAGAGTTTGGTTTCAAGGAAGTCAATTCCATACCGTACCGGTCGGTACGGCCGATATATATCATACCAGTTAGTGCACCGGTACCGATTACCCTCTTATTTCGTACTGGAAAAATACCGGCCGTACCGGCCGCGTATTGGCTGTACCAGCAAGATCCGACTGTTTGGCTGGTAAATGGATACCAGGCCGAAACACGAAAAGTCTCATTTGTGAGGAAAGAAAATAGAGAAGAAGGAGAAAAGGAAGAAGACAACGACGAATCGGGGTGGCATCGAGAAGCAACTGCTTCTTCTTTCTTCTTCTTCTTCTTCCCTTTTTTTTCTTCTTCTTCTTTGTCGGTCTGTCAGTCTCCCTCTTTTTTTTTTTTTTTTTTTTTTTTTGCTGAACCTTTTTTTCTTCTTCTTCTTTGTCGGCCTGTCCGTCTCCCTCTTTTTTTTTGCTAAACTTTGGCATGTATGTGGTCTGGTTTCTACTTTCTCTTTCTTTGTTTTGTATTTGTTTTGAAGTTCCCTAAGCTCTCCACGTGACTACAGTACACTGCCAAGCATTGGAAATATTGAAAGCTTTTAAATTTTGGATAAAAGATGAGCTCTCCACGTGAAAGGCTGAAAGCTCTCCATCACTTCTTTTCAGCTTTGGCCTTTGAGCTCAAATGATGTGACATAATGTACATGTATTGCCATATTGTCACGGTATTGCAACAAATTTATATTTAGGAAAATGTTAATATTACAATATTTTAAACAATTTTTGTCATAATTTGTCGTGTAAAGAGTTGTAAGTGATGAAAATGCGAACCCGCATATACTCACAATTTTTTTCACCTCTCACAACTTATCATATAAGAAGTTGTGGTAAAAGTTAATAACTCCATAAAAAAATATATATAAAAAAGTTGCCAATGTGATATATTGAGTTATTAGAAATATAACTTTGTGTATTGTATAAAATAATACAAATAGTGGTAAATTCGAAACGATACGCCGGTATTGACCGGTATCCGAAATATATTGTACCGCTGGACAAACCGGTACAACTTCCGATACGGTATTGACTTCTTTGTTTGGTTTACCTCAAGTACTTTTTTAACTAGAGGTCTCATTTTATTTTAAATATATAATGACAAGTAGTAGTGGGTTTTAATTTCTGCATTTTATTTAGTTCGTGGGTGCTATGTCATTTTCTCATTAAAATAAAATGAGATTCTAGTTAAAAAAGTACTGAAAGTAAACCAAACCCCTTTAAAATTGGCATTTTATCATACCCTTACATTTCCTCTGTTATTGGATGATGATAGTTATTACATTATTGACTGGGGGTGGGGATTACAAAAAAAAAAAAAAAAAAAAAAACTGCAGGTAAGCCAAACTCATTTTTATTTTTATAACTTATTAAATAATAGTAAGTAAAAATAATATATACGTAGAAATTGAATACGAAAATTCTTGGATTGCCACTATAAGTTTGGGTTGAGGCCTCAAAAACTTATGTGATAATATTTTATAAGGTCAATCAAAAGCCAACGTCTTTCGTTATACACATAGATTCCTTATATAACCATCTATATATATATAATTTAAGTCAAAGTTTAGAGAAAATGCAATCAGATTCTAAATTAGAATTCAATTGTAGGCTAATTTTGTGCCACGTGTCCACTTAGGCTGCGTTTGAATTGGGAGTAAATCATTTCTGGAAATGGTTTTTCACATTTTCGCATGTTTGGCTGTTTCGGAAAATTCTATTTTCCGGAAAATCACTTCCAAATTTTCCGTTACCCAACTGAAATCATTTTCAGTACCTATTTTCACTTCAAAGTGTTTCCGGAGAGAGAGAGAGAGAGAGAGGAAGGAAGAACCAAACCGAGCAAGAGAGAGAGAGAGCGAGAGAGAGAACGAACCAACGCCACAGCCCATCGCCGGCGTTCACGAGCCTTCGACTTCGCCGGCGCCATGAACTGACGAACCCACGAACCGCGCCATCGCACCGGTCTCGCACCTCGCCATCGCACCGCGCCGATCAATCAAAGGGAAATCGCAGCACCGCGCCGATCGCTCCAACGCCGCTCGACCTAGACCCATCGCCTCCTCGATCGGGCCATTGCACTGCGCCATCGCACCTCGTCGTCGACCCAGACCCAGACCCAGACCCGTCGCTCCTTCTTCCTCGATTTCTTAGTTTTTATTTTTATTTTTATTTTATTTTTATTTTTATTTTTTATTTTTTTTAAGTTTGATTGTTGTTGTTGATGATTTTTTGTCTTTGGGTTTTGTATTTTTGTGGCTGTGGACTGAGGAATGATGTTAATATTTGTTTGGGAGCTGAGGAATGAAAATTTTTGTTGTTGTTGTTGTCGCCGGAATTTGTGTTGTTGTTGCCGGAATTTGCGTTGTTGTTGTTGTTGTTGTTGCTGCCGGATGTTGTTGTTGTTGTTGCCGGATGTTGCCGGATGTTGTTGTTGTTGTTGGCGGATGTTGTTGTTGCTGTGTTGTTGTTGCCGGAATTTGCTGTCGGAAAAAATTGTAGGAAAATAGCATTTTCCTAATAGAACCAAACACATGAAAATATTTTCCACAACAATTTTCATAATATAACCAAACACTTGAAAATATTTTCCTTTTCCGGAAAATAGCATTTCCGGAAAATAAATATTTTCCGAAAAATATTTTACGGGAACCAAACGGACCCTTAATTTTTTTAATTTTTGTGCCAAGTGAGTTAACGAGTACAAAATATTAGGAGTCTAACATTAATGAACTATAAAATTAAAAAAAAAAAAAAACCATCCACATATACTCAATAAAAATTGTACATAACAAAGATCATCACATGGATTTGGCTTACCTTCAATACTTTTTTAAATGGAATTTTCTTTTGTTTTAATGAAAGATTGCCACATCATCTACTAACTAAATAAAAGGTGGGGATTAAAACTCACTATCACTTGCTATTGTATATTTAAAATAAAAGGATATTTCCAGTTAAAAAAGTACTGGAGGTAAGCTAAACCTTTATCACAAGTTTTGTCTTATTAAAAATTAGGAAAAAAATGATTATAAGTAGTATTAAATTTAGGTAAGAATTGTAATATGTGACTAATTATGTTTACTTTTAAAAAATAATAATTTGACTAATTATTTATATTTTTATGATTAAAATTGTGTTTAATTTTAAATATATTCATGTGTATGCATGTGTTACATGCTATTTGTTTTTTTTAATAATTTGACTTATTATTTATATTTTTAATGATACAAATTGTGTTTAATTTTAAATGCATTTATGCAGATTACATGCTAGTTTTAGATGGCAACAATGTTACATTCACATATGACAATAACTACATTATACTTGTTGGTAACCTTAGAACATTTTTTTGGGGGTAAATTACAATTTATCCTTGTCGTTTGGCCTTATCACAATTTAGTCCACAAAAGTTTCAGTTGCTACATTTACACTCCAAAACTTTGGACTAAATGAAAGTGTTAAAATTATGTTCAGATTAATAGATCTTATATCTTGTTGTCATTTTTACCCTTTATTTCCTCTTTCTTCATCTCCTTACATTCTTCTTAGTAGTCTAAGGTAACAAACAACATACATTTACATATTTTACTGATCCAAACATTTTACTTTAGGGGGCTTAAGTTTACAGTTGACCAAATTTTACATCCAAATAAACATTGTAAAATATGTAAAATATTTTATTTCAAAAAATAAACGGAGTGTAAAAGATACTGTGGCTCTTGGATTTTTTATTTTATATCTTATGAAGTTAATAAATTAGTGTCGTGACATAAAAGATACCGGGGAAAAACATCCGGGTTCTAAACAGATTTTGAATTACATAATGAAAATGCACATGCAGCACATTAAGTTGAGAATAGCCCTAGCTAAAAATGAAAACACTTCTCCTAGGCTAGCCAAGGATATGCATCTTCCTTGATGGCTATAAATTCAGCAAAAATGTCAACTATTTGACTTGGTACAGATTAAGGAACGTTGTTAAATTATTTTCAATTTCCATTTATTTCATAATTGGGTAATTACTATACCCAAAAAAAGGGTATGGTACCTACTAATAGGCAATTTGCATACCAAGTTACCAAATTACATATTGATGGTTCTATCCTCATATTGTGTAGTTCTAATATCACATTTGACAATTCTTGTCACATTAGTGTTCCCTTTTTTTTCTTACATTGATGGCTCCATCCTCACATTGTGCAACTCTAATATCACATTTGACAGTACTTTTGTCACATTTGATTTTTTTTTTTCTCTCTCACATTTGATGGTTTCATCTTCACATTGTGCAATTCCAACATTCATTTGACGATATTTTTGTCACATTTGGTGGTTCTTTTTTTTTTTCCTTACATTTGATGGTTCTTTTCACATTGTGCATTTC